>NW_006399909.1:5300546-5301852 GCF_000299155.1 Elephantulus edwardii
ACAACAACAACAATAGGTTTTGATTCCTTGTCAAATACTAATTAACATAGCTGGATTAATTTCTGGGTTCTTAATTATATTCCATTCATTGTATTTCATGCTTTGTGTTTGTTTTCATACCAATGCAATATTGTTTTCCTTATTCCAGTTGTGTAGTAGGTTTTGATTACAGGCAGTGTTGTGCCTCCCACTTCATTTTCATTTTTCAGAAGAATTTTCCTTATTTGGGATCTTTTTTACTTTTCCAATAAGCTTTCAAAGTACCTTTGGTTTTAATCTTTTTCAGAAGGATGTTTGTTGAAACATGTCAGTTGATATCACATCAGATGTATTCCCGGGCCTTACATTTCACTAATACCTCCCCTATAATTTGAACTTGTTATTTCATCACTATTGATTCCTTGGCATACAGGATTTTCTGAAATAATTTTGTGTCGGCCAATTCTTCTTGGTACAGTGACTGTGTATTCTTTTTATCTTCTTTTATTGCTTCCTAGATCATTCAGGATTTTGTTCATGGCAACCTCCAGGATTACAACTAGAAGCTTGAATTTGTTTTCAGTTCTTCACCTTGAGAAATGGAAAGCTAGGTCTTTTTGTTTTCCAGCTCCAGCCCTGTGCACATTCTTCCAGAGCTGCTGTACGTAGGGTTGCTATACATCCCTATATAACAACGTGATAGATGGGGGGGGGTAATAAAATTATAGATACTGAATCTAGATTAAATACACAAAATAATAGCTGCTACACAAATTTGTGGGTGGAGATAGGGATGAAGAAGTTAGAAAAGATAGTGAGGACCTGAAAGAATGGGGTTATTATGGGCATATATTAATGGGTTTTGGTTTTATGAAACACAATGTGTGGGAATGATCATGTAAATCACAATGTTAATAAAGTAATGTATGAAACATAATGTATATGAATATGTATGTGAATTACACACTGTGTGTGTGTATGTGTATACACACATACATACATGCATAGTATGAAAACCAAAATAAATTAAAAGTGTATTGCACTGGGAAAATAGGCTATGAAGAATTGTTCCAAAAGTCCTGAAGACAAAAGATGTCAGTTTAAAAAAGAAGGTGCGTATAATTCAAGGCTTGGCCATTTAAATTACTTCTTATGCATCTAAAAGCTAAGCAATTTTTCAGAATGACAGAAGAAGAATCAAAGTCTTTGAATTATGATGTTGGAGAAATTTATTGTATATCTCATTGACTACCTGAAGATCAAACAATGTGCTTTGGAGGAAGTGAAACCATGGCTATCCTTAGAAGCAATAATGTGCACACCCATG
>NW_006399909.1:5302192-5304056 GCF_000299155.1 Elephantulus edwardii
TGCATTGAAATAGATGAGGGAGAGAACTGTTTAAAAGGGATACATGATTGGGTATTATTGTCACGACAGGAGTCCAGAATGAAGACTGTACAGTGGACTGGACTTGGGGGGGGAATTCAAAAAAAAAAAAAAATTTTTCTTTCATTTTTCATTGTTAAGTGTGAATTGGGGGAAATTGGGAGAAAGGGGTGGGCAGAGAGAAAAGTGCAACAATAGGTGACTGGAAATCCTAAGTCTCTGTAAACTTGCATTAAAATTAATTTTAAAAAAAGATGCAATGATGGTAAAATTTTGTTTCACATGTTTCGGGCATGTTTTTAGGAGTGACTTGTCCTTATAAAAATGCTATCTTGAAGGGAAATGTGACAACAAGGTTGGAGTACACCCATTAAAATCTTGTCATGTGAATATGAGACGACTTTGGCTTCCAGAAAGTTAATAGGACTTGAAACAAAGCAAGAATTAAAAGATTATGGTTTCCAGTATTGATTACATCTCAACATCAGGAAAACAAAATTTGGGAT
Organism: Elephantulus edwardii; assembly: GCF_000299155.1. NCBI lineage: Eukaryota > Metazoa > Chordata > Mammalia > Macroscelidea > Macroscelididae > Elephantulus > Elephantulus edwardii. Next base: position 5,302,717 of record NW_006399909.1, read on the forward strand.
TGCAGTATAGCTTCTTGCCACTGAATGGGGACCTAAAGGTAAAAAGTGTGGGAACAGAGGGGTGAGGATGGGTAGAGGGGGAAGTATAGGGTTGCATAACTTGATGGGTGGAGGGAGGGGAATAAAAGAAATGGCCAAGAGCTGGCAGGGATTGGGAAAGACAGAGTAATGGTGGGTATGGTTCAATGATGATTAATTTTATAAAACACAATGAATGAGAATTGTTGTATGAAACACAATGTGAAAGAGGGATAGAGGGAAATACAAGGTTTACAACTTTGTATGTAAACCAATATAAAAGAAAAAGTAAAAAAAAAAAAATCCAAGCAAAACAACCCCAAACACCTCTTTATAATTGAACGGATAGCTATAATATATTAAAGCTTTAATTTGCCAACAGTTTCTTGTAACTCAGATCCATAGTTAACATTTATCAGTAATAGTTATTTTTTTATTTTTTTATTAGGTGCTGTCAAGTTGAGTACAACTCATAACAACCCTATGAAAAACAGATCTGAACCTTGTTCTATCCTGTCCCATACTCACACTTCCTGTCACACAAGAGCCCATGTCAATCCATCTGGCTGAGATTCTTCCTTTCCTTCTCTGACCCTCCAACCTTCCCAATATCATGTCCCCCTCCAAGGAATAGCCCCTCCTAACAACATGCCCAAAGTATGTGAGGTGAAGCCTCATCATTCTTGCCTCTAAAAAGCACTCTCGCTGCACCCTCTCCAAAATCTATCTGTTCGTTTTCTTGGCCACCCATGGGATGGATATTCAGTGCTCTTCTTCAACACCACAGGTATACTTCATGGGAATGAAATAGACTACATTTGTGAAAGAAATCTTTGGAGAAGTTCAATATCAATAACAATATCCATCGGTCAATGACATGACATGCTATACTGGATAAATATATGGTCAGAAAATAAAACCCCAGGAATCAATGGGATACCATCTGACTTGTTTAAGTTAACAGATTCAGCCTTGGATGTGCTCATCAATCAATGCCAGAAAGTGTGGAGGGCAGCCGTCTGGCCAACAGATTGTAAGTGTTAAATATTAGTTCCCATTCACAAGAAAGGTGATCCATGTGACTATGGAAACTTTTGAACAATATCACTAATATCACACGCAAGCAAAATAATAAGATCCTTTAAAAATGACTGGAAGAGTACACAGGGAATGGTAGGACTTAGAAGAAGCTGTGGGATGAGGGACATCATTACTAATGTCAAGTGGATCCTCGTTGAAAGTGAAGGATACCAGAAGAATGTCTATTTGTGCTTTATTGACTATGCAAAGCCATTTGACTGTGTGGATCATAGCAAGTTGTG
>NW_006399909.1:5304326-5309673 GCF_000299155.1 Elephantulus edwardii
GCATCAATATTGGAAGAAGACTCATCAATAACCTGTGTTATGCAGATGGCACCACTTTGCTTGCTGAAAGTGAGGAAAACTTGAAGCACTTGCTGCAGAAGATCAAGTAATTCAGCTTTCAGTATGTGTTGTACCTCAATAACGAGAAAACAAAATTTCTTACCACAGGACCTGAAGGCAACACCATGATGGATGAAGAAGAGATTGAAACTGTAAACACCTTGACTTGCTTGGATCCACAATTAGCACCCTTACCAGCAGTCACAAAATAAACAGACACATTTCACTGGGAAAATCTGCAGTTAGGGATCTGTCCAAATTATTAAGGAGTAGTGATGCCAGTTTCAAGACTAAGGTGTGTCTGATTCAGGCCATAGTCTTTCCAATCACTTGCTGTATACATCTGAGAGCTGGACAGTAAATGAAGATGACAGAAGAAGAACTGGTGCCTTTGAACTATGGTGTTCGAGAAGAACACTAAACATCACATGGACTGCCAAAAGACCAAACAAATATATCTTGAAGAGGATGCAGCTGGATTGTTCTTGGAGCACACTCTTGAAGGCAAGAAAGAAGCATGAAGGCTTTGCCCTGGATACTTTGAGCATGTTGCTTGGAGGGGGCTGTTCCTTGGAGAAGAACATGATGCTGAAAAGGGTGGGGGGTCAGCTAAGGAAAGGAAGACCCTCAACCAGGTGAATTGATGTGAAGAATGCTGTAATAGGCTCTTGTGTATCAGGAATTGTGAGGATGGCGCCGGATAGAGCACAGTTCAGGACTTTTGTTCATGAGGTAACTATGAGTCATATTCAACTTGAAAGCACCTAACAACAGTGACAACATTTAATTCTGTAAAAGTATTGAAGACAGAAGTGTCAGTTAAAGAATAAGGTATTTCTGACCTAATTTCCCATGACATCAAATGCTTGTGAAAGTAGAATAATCATTTACAACATCCAGAGAAGAATTAATGCCTTTGAATTTTGGTGTTGGCAAAGACTATTGACTATTCTCTGTATTTTCAAACAAACAAGTCCATTTTTACAGAAATGTAACCAGACCGCTCTTTAGAGGACAAAATTATGATACTCCATGATACATATTTTGGCCATATTATGAAGGAGTCATTCATTTGAAAGAGATACCATGCTTGGGTCGTTGGAGGGTAGACGTTGTGTGCTGTCAAGTACAAACCAACTTGTAGCTGATCCTCCAGTAGGTTTTCAGAGGCAGTAAATCATATGGATGGAGATTCTCCCACAGAGAGCAGCTGGTAGATTTGAATCACATACCTTTGGGATGATAGCACAGCTACTTACCACCAAGCCACCAGAGTAAGATATTAAAAAGACCATCCTCAGAAAGTTGGATAGATGCAGGGACCACATCTATGTATTTAACTCCAGCAGAGGTCATGAGGAAGGCGCAAAATCAGGCAGTGTTTTGTTTTATTTAAGTACAGTTTTTCCATGATTTTGGGTCAATGTGACAATACCTAACAACAACAACAACAATATATTTTTCACTGACTTGGTAATCTTGAGACTCAGATTAAGACCTTCCTCAACTAATGGGGCAGTCAGGAGATCAGGAGATGTATTAGGAAAATCTGCAGTCAGGGACCTCTCCAAATTAGTGAGGAGCAATGATGTTATTTTGAAGATTAAAGGATGTCTGTTCAGGCCATGTACTTTTCAATCACTTGCTATTATTACTGTGAGCTAAATCTTGAATAAGAATGGCAGTAGAAGAATTGAAGTTTTGATCTGTGGTATGGAAAAAGAGCACTGAAGATCCCATGGACTGAGAGAAGATAAGTATCTGGAGTCCTCTTTGATGACAAGGATGATAAAGCTTTATCTCATTTAGTACATCTTGTTAATGGAGGCTGGTCCCTGAAGAGGGACATCATTCTCGGGAAGGTGGAAGGAGAGCAAGAGAGGAAGACCCTCAACTGAGTGGAATTGACATAGTGACTGTACCAGTGTGTTCAAGTGTGTCAGAGATCATAAGGCTATCACATTATAGCACACGTTTCAGATCTATTGTTCATAAAGCCACTATGAGTCATACTACACTCAATGACACCTAACAACAACAATTAATGAATTAACTTAAAAATTTTTCTCTCTTTTTTAGTATTTTCTAATTATTTAAATAAAACGTTGTAGAGTGAAACCAATTGAGAATATGCTGCCAACATGAACAAACAAGTGGAAATAAGATTGATATTGCCAAGAATTTTATTACACTTGCATTGACAATCATACTCATGTAGGTGGCAACCAAGAAAGGAAAAGGTGTATTGTATTGACCTAATATTCTGAAAAAGGCCTCTTTAGAGGGAGAAAAAGAAATATATCACATTGAGGTCTAAGATGACCTTGACCCAAGGCATGGTATTTTCAATTACCTCATATACATGGGGAAACTGTTGTTGTTGTTGTTGTTGTTGTTAAGTTCCGTCGAGTCTCAGGCGACTCATAGCAACCCTATGAAGGAGAGTCCTTGACGCTTGGGTGCCTTCCATCCTCTCTCCAAGTTCATAGGGTTTTCGGAGGCAAGCTATTATGGAAGTGGATGCATAGACTAAACATGATTTATTACTTTAATATTAAAAAAGTGGCAATGAAGTAAATGAGTTTTGTTCTTTTGTGTATCATGGTGGTATAAGTTAGAACTAAACTGATGATAATTCATAAAAATAACAGAGATACAATTAATAGGCTGATAATTGCTTAAAGCAATGATGATACTGACTTGAATAGTTATCTTGGTCAATGAAATATTAAACAATTGTGTTAAAGATTATAGGATTCTGTGAATCTAATAAAAATTATGGAATATAGGCTTTTATATTAATTGTAAGGTGGTTGTTGTTATTGTTACGAGCCATAAAGTCAACTCATAGCAATTCTATGGACAACACCCCTAAACTCTGCTCTATCACATGCCCGTCTGTCTCCAACACACCTGTCCCCATTACCGCAGTCACTGCATCAATCCATCTCATCAAAGGTCTTCCTCTCCTGTGCTGTCCCTCCACGCTTCCAGGTGTGACGCCTCTCTCCAAGGACTGGTTCCTCTTTGCAACATGTCCAAAGTATGTCAGCCGAAACTTCAGAATCCTTGCCTCCAAAGAGCAACCTCGTTTCACCCTCTACAGGATGAATCTGTTCATTCTCTGGGCAGCCCATATTATATTCAATACTCTTCTCCAGAACCGTACGTAGCTCAAATGCATCAATTCTCCTTCAATTGTCCCTAGTCATTGCTAAGCTCTCAGATGCATAGCAAGTGATTGCCAAGACTATGGCTTGGATCAAGCACACTTTAGATTTCAATCTGACATCATTGCTCCTCAGTACTTTGGAGAGCTCTCTGACAGCAGACTTTCCCAACGCAGACTTTTAATTTCCTGGCTGCTGATGCCGAGAGACTGTGCAGCCAAGCAAACTAAAGCTGTGAACAATCTCTATCTCTTCACCATCCATCCTGATGCTACTAATTGGCCCAGTGGTGAGAATCTTTGTTTTCTTGATATTGAGTTTCAATCTATATTGAATGCTGCAGTCCTTGACCTTCTGCAGCAAGAGCTTCAGGTCCTCCTCAGTTTAAGCAAACAGGGTTCTATCATCTGCATAACGTAAATTGTTGAGTCTTCCTCAAATTCTAATGTCACATTTCTCCTCATAGAGCCCAGCCTCCCAGATAATTGTTCTGTATAGATAGAGATAGAGATAAAGATAGATATATATATAGATATAGATATAAAGATAAATATTTAAAGATAAATATATATATAAAGATAGATAGATAGATGGTATATGAGTTATATTTCAATGAAGATGATGGGTATATGCATATTTCCACTCACATACACTAAAGAAAAATGTTATACAACTGCAAGACTACATCTGAAAAAGTTTCTTCACTTCACTTATACTCAAACTTATTTGACAGTAACAACTTTGTATGATACTGAGTCACTTTTTCATAATTTATGAATTATTCACCTTGAGTAAGAAGCAGTCAGTGTATCAGAAATGAACCATTTGTTATATTTGTGTATAATAAGCTGAATTAATAAGCTCACTTTTAAACTCAAACATATGCCAGAACTGACCTTTTCTTCTGAGTTAGTTTCCATTTGAAACAAAGCATTTCATTTCATTACTGGGATTCTTTGCAGTAATAGGAGCACAATTCTCATTTTGATTTTACTTAGGAATAACCTGTCACTGTTTCTTCACATGGAGAACAACGTCTATGATAAAAGTGACTCAGACGAACTGGCACACAGTAATTTCTACATTTAAATATTAATGAAAATGCCACTGGTCATCTAGTGCATTGTGTAGTTGTCAGCACAACACACACACACACTCTACAACTCTCTGAGAGATAATGAGGAATTGGAGCAATTAAGAAACTTTTAGATTAGCATAATTAAAACAATTTTATTCAAAATATAATTAGGATTTCAGAATATTGCTCTACTAACTTGATTGTGCTATAATTATAATGCTGTCCTCATTCAATGTAGATTAAGATAATTTTATTTCCTCTTAAGTCACGCATATATGTTCTTTTCCTTTTTTATATATAAAATTAATTAATTTGAACTAAACTAAAAGTGTATATTTCTGTTTCTCCTAACTCAAGAAATTATATTCATTGATTAGAGTGAAATTATACCTTGAAAAATGCCAGGGTCCTCAAGAAGAGATTTAGGTGGGGTGGCGGTCTATTGTTAAGCAATATAGCAAGGAGTTCATCACTCCTCAGTATTTTTTACAAGACTTATAACATATAAAACAGAGGTCAGTTAGAAAACCATTAGCAAATTACTTGACAGTGAGGCTACAATAGTGAATACATGTATAGAAACAATTTTGAGCATTGTCTAGGACCTGGCATTGTTTTGTCCTTGTACATAGAGTTATTATGAGTTAAAACTCTGTGCACCTAACTTATTAAAAGCACCTATAGTATTTATTTAAAAATTCGGATGCCTGTATATTATTAGAAGCACTTATAGCACCTATTACTAATACATCTTGGAAGGGTTCAGCTAGAATGCTTTTTATGAGACATAGATGACAAGACTTCACCTCACATACTCTGGGCATGTTGCTAGGGGGAGCTAGTACTCTACAGGTGGATTGACACAGTGTTTGCTGCAATGGGCTCTAGAGTGTTAGGACGTGTGAGGATGGCACAAGATAGGATAGGGTTCAGACCTGTTGTTCATAGAGTCTCTATGCGTCTTACTCGATGTGACAGCATCTAACAACAACAATAAAATAGCACCTAACAATGTGCCCAAAATATGTGAGATGGAGTT
>NW_006399909.1:5311742-5313329 GCF_000299155.1 Elephantulus edwardii
TCCTGATGCCATATTCCTTATCATTCCTCCCAAATGATCTGTTCGAAGTATAGATTGAAAAGATATGGAGAGAAGATGCATTCCTGACACAGTTTTCCTAAATTTGAATCATGCATTTTTTCCCCTTGCTGTTTTGTCAATTGCTTCTTGGTCCAAATACAGGTTTCAAATAAGCACAATCAAATGTTCTGGGATTTCTATTGTCCTCAAGGTTAGCCACGATTTGCTGTGATCTACGCAGTAAATAATTTTGCACGGTCAATGAAACACAGATATACATTCCTCTGGTAGTGGTGGTGGTTGTTATGTGCCGTCGAATTGCATGCAACTCATAGTGACCCTATGTACTACAGCCCTAAACTCTTCTCTGTCCTCAATCCCACCATCTCCGACACACCTACATCCACTACCCCAGTCACAGAATTTATCCACCTAATAGAGGGTCTTCCCCTCTTCTGCTGTCCCTCCACCCTCCCAAGCATAATGTCCTTCTCCAAGGACTGGTCCCTCCTTGCAACATGTCCAAAGTATGTCAGATGAAGCTGCAGAATCCCTGCCTCCAAGGAGCAGCCTGCTTTAACCTTTTCTAGGATGAACCTGTTTGTTTTCTTAGCAGTCCATGGTATACTGAATACTCTTTTCAAGTACCACAGCTCAAAGGCATCAATTCTCCTTCTACCCTCCCTAGTCATTGTCCAGCTTTCTGATGCATAGCAAGTGATTGGCCTGTACCAGGCCCACCTTAGTCTCTAGAGTGACACCACTGTTCTTCAATACTCTGGAGAGATCCCTAACAGCAGACTTTCCTATCACAATATGTCTTAATTTCCTGGCTGCTGGTGCCAAGAGTGTTGATTATGGAGTCACCATCCATCCTGATGCTGCTAATTGGCCCAGTGGTGAGAATCTTTGTCTTCTTGATATTGAGCCTCAATCCATATTGAAGGCTGTAGTCCTTGATCCTCTGCAGCAAGCACTTTGATCTTCCTCAGTTTCAGCAAACAGGGTTGTGTCATCTGCATAACAAGATTATTGATGAACCTTCCACCAGTCCTGATGACACACTTCTCCTCATAGAGCTCAATTTCCTGGATAGTCTATTCTTCATATAGGTTGAAAAGGTAAGGAGATAGTACACATCCCTGGCACTCTGCTTTTTTCCAAGATCCACGCTATATTGGCAGTAAGGTCTCTCATGACATAACCTCTTCTAATCCCAGGTTGTATCCCTTGTGGTTCTTGGTCAATATAGTGTTTCATTCATTGTTGTGTAATCTTCATCAGGATTTTGCTTGTATGTGATTGTAGTAATATTGTTTGATAATTCCAACACTCTGTCAATAAATTACTTAGCAAATGTAAATTCTTATAAAGAATCCATTCAAATTATGCTTTTTGGTATTAATAATATAGTTATCAAATCATCATGACATAGGTTTTGGATGTGTTCTTATTAATTCCTATCATTTGAGTCTTGCTAACTTCATTTGTGCAAGACACAGCTGTTCCACAGAGATTTCAAGGTTCAACCTTTTTTTTCTCTTTTTCTTTCTTTTTGCACCCTTCTCCCCGCACAAACCCCTCCCC
>NW_006399909.1:5315160-5318296 GCF_000299155.1 Elephantulus edwardii
TGCAAAGGCATTTGACTGTGTGGATCATGACAAGTTGTGGCTGACATAGAGAAGGATGGGAATCCCAGAGCACTTGATTATGCTTATGCAGAACTCATACATGGATCAGGAAGCTGCTTTGCAAACAGACCAGGGGAGCACTGCAGGGTTTGAAATTGGGAAGGGAATGTGCCAGGGTTGTATTCTGTCTTCATACCTGTTCAATCTATGTGCTGAACAAATTATCCAAGAAGTTGGGATCTATAAAGGAGTGTGGAATCAGGATTGGAGGGAGAGTCATCAATAACTTACCTGCGTTATGCAGATAACACAACCTTATATGCTAAAAGTGAGGAGAACTTGAAATACTTGTTGCAGAAATTCAAGGAATGCAAAGTTCAGTAGGGATTGCATCTCAGTATTAAGAAAACAAAGATTCTTACCACTGGGCCAATGAGCAATATCATGATGAATGGAGAGGAGTTTGAAACGTTCAATAACTTCATCTTACTTGGATCCGCAATTAACACCGTTTGTACTAGCAATAAGGTGACATATTACACCGGGAAAATCTGCAGTTAGGGACCTTTCCAAATTTAGAGGAGTAGTGATGTCAGTTTGAGGATTAAGGTGTGTCTGATTCAGGCCATGGTCTTTTTGATTACTAGCTGTGCGTCCAAGACATGGACAATGAATAAGGATGACAGAAAAAGAATTGATGTTTTTGAGCTGTTGTCTTGGAGAAGAGCACTAAACATCCCATGGACAGCCAAGAAAAATGAATAGATATGTCTTAGAGACGGTGCAGCTGGAATGATCTTTGGAGGCAAGAATGATGAAATTTTGCCTCACCGACTTTGGACATTTTATTGGAGGTGCTATTCCTTGGAGAGGGACATGATGTTGGGAAGAGTGGAGGGTCAGCGAGGGAGAAGAAGACCCTTAACCAGGTGTATTGTCACTGTGACTGCTGCAACAGACTTGTGTGTCAGGAAGTGTGCAGGACAGAACATGGTTCACATCTTTTGTTCATAGGATTGCTCTGAGTAGTGCTCGACTCCATGGCATCTAACAACAAGAAGAAAAACAACCTATGTATCTGAACATTGGACAATGAAAAAGGAAGGCAAAAGAAATGTTGAACATCATAATTGTTGTTGTTTTGTGCCATCAAGTCACCTGTGACTCAAAGTGACCCTATGTACAACAGCTCTCAAGCCTTCCCTGTCCTAAGCCTATATCACTTACTCTAACATACCTACCATCATTGGCTCAGTTACTGTATCAATCCATCTAGCCCAGGGTCTTCATTTCCTTCAGTTTCTCACCCCTTCTGAGCATGATGTTTTTATTCAAGGACCAGTCCCTACTTGCCACGTGCCCAAAGTATGTGAGGCAGAGCTCTAAGGAGAAACGTAGTTTCAACCTCTTCAAACCAGACTTATTTATTTTCTTTATGGTCCATGGTATATTCAAGACTCTTCTCCAGCACCAGAACTCAAAGGCATTGATTCTTCTTCTGTAATCTTTGATCTAGCTCTCTGATGCATAGTTAGTAATTGTGAATACTATGCCCTGAATCACATGCACCTTAGTCTCTAGACAGTACAATTTGTCTTTTTATTTCCTTACTGCTGGTGCTAAGAGTGTTAATGTGGAGCCTAGCAACCTCAATCTCTTCTCCATCTATCATGATACTATCAATTAGCCCAGGGGTGAGAATCTTTGTCTTCTTGATGTTGAGCTTCAATCCATACTGAAGACCACAGCCCTTGATTTTCTCCAGCAAGCACTTCAGATCCTCCTCAGTTTCATCAAGTAAGGTTGTGCTAACTGTTTAACATGAATTGTTCATGAGTCTTCCTCCAATTCTGATGCCATATTCCTCCTCATAAAGCTCTGCCTCCCAAATTTTCTGTTCTACATATATATTGAAAAAGTATGGAGAAAGGATGCAACCCTGATGCACTCATTTCCTGATTTTGAACCATGTAGGATTTCCTTGCACTCTTCTGAGGACAGTTTTCTGACCTGAATATATAGGTTTCTAATGAGCACAACCAAGTGTTCTGGAATTCCCTTTTCCTCAAGGTTAGCCACAATTGGTTGCTATCCACACAGACACATGCCTTTGCATTTTGTTGTTATTATGTGCCACTGAGTCACCTGTGATTCATAGCAACCTAATGTATAACAGCCCTAAACCTGCTCTATCCTGTGCCAAACTTAGTCTCTGACAAACTTATTCCCATTTCTCCAGTTACTGAATCAATCCATCTCATTGAGAGTCTTCCTCTCTTATGCTGTCCCTCCAACCTCCCAAGCATGATGTCCCTCTCCAAGGCCTGATCCCTCCTTGCAACATGACCAAAATATGTCAGATGAAGATTCCAAATCCTTTCCTTCAAGGAGCAACCTTGTCTCACCTTCTCTAGGACAAATCCATTTGTTCTCCTAGCAGTCCAGGGTATATTCAATACTCCTCTCCAGCCTTTGCCCAGACAACGAAATACAGATAGACATTTCCCTAGTACTCTTCGTTTTCTGCCATAACCCATCTGGCATTGATAATAATGTCTCTAGTGCCACAACCTCTTCTATACCTATTTTGTATTTCTGGTAGTTCTCTTTCAATGTAATGTTTCAGTTATTTTTGAATAATCTTCAGCAGGATTTTGCTTGTGTGCGATATTAGTGATATTGTTCGATATTTTCCACACTCTGTTGGGTCACCTTTTTTTTGGAATGGGAGTAAATATGGATCTCTTCCAGCCACTTATCTTCGCACAGCCTGGTGAGCGTGTCAAGGGCGGCATCTCTTCGATGAAACATGTCAATTGGCATTCCATCAATTCCTGGGGCTTTATTCTTCAGCAAGTCATTGAGAACAGCCAGCCTGCACTTCCCCCTTCACCACCATTGTCTCTTGATCATATGTTGTTCCTTAAAATTCTTGTGTCAGCCAATTCATTTTGGTACAGTGACTCTATATTTTCCTTCAATCTTCTTTTAATGTTTCCTGGATCATTCAATATTAGGTTCATGTTGTTGTTGTTGTTATGTGCTGTGGAGTCACTTGCGAATCATAATGACCCTATGTACAACAGCCTAAACTCTGCTCTGTCCAGTGCCAATCGCACTGTCTCTGACACTCCCG
>NW_006399909.1:5318396-5326390 GCF_000299155.1 Elephantulus edwardii
ACACACACACACACACACACACAGACACGCACAGACACACACACACAGAGTACATCTATATATTCATATTGAAATATCACATTTTATTTTGTAAAATATCTGGACTATAGCCAAGGTTTTTGAAATATTAATAAGAAATAATTCACAGAGAATGATTGAAGGAGAGACAAGAACTATTTCATAAAATCAATAATCAGTAAACAGTTAAGGAGCCCTGGTGGCATAATGGTTAAACACTTGTTAACTGAGAAGTTTAGGCAGCTACAGTGAGTAATTTTGCCTGAAGAGGACTCCATGTTTCTAAGAGCAGATTTCTGAGAGTCTTTAATAACTGATATTTTATAACGTAGATCGCCAAGCCTTCCTTACTAGATCCCTTTAAGTGGACAGAAGCCGTCGACTTTTAGCTAGTAATCTTGTTCACTAATCATTTGCACCGTCTAAAAGTTTTAACTTTTTGCTAGGTTGCAATTTAAGTACAATTCTTACCAGTCGAATGTGCCCATGAGAATTGCTCGCCAGTGACTCCTGCTTAGATCACCTCCAAGCACAGGTTTTGGCTTCCATCTTGCTGCAATATAGATTGCCTATACTTTTAAGATAATTCTTCTTCAGAAGCAACATGTTCATGTGTAACTTCTATTAGTCTGAGTCTGTGGATGACCACATGGTTGTTAAAGAATCGTTTACTCATCCAGTACAATAAAATCTCAAAACCAGGTTTACTGCTGTGGGCTCTATTCTTACTAAAAGGGACACTCCATTACTTTCTTAGGCTGTAACTCTTAATAAGGAAATACTGCCCATCTTTCTCCTGAGAGAAAGTACCTGATGATCTGTGGAATTTTGCCTAACAGCATAGCACTGTTTTGTTTGGGGTTTTTTGTTTGTTTGGTTGGTTTTTTGTTTTGTTTTGTTTTGTTTTTACCATAAAGTCAAAGAGGCAAGAAAGAAATGTATAATGTTGTGGATAGCTTTGAATTCTGGAGTGTATTTATTTCATTATGGAGTAAACATCTTTAATATTTATCTGACATGTGAGATTTGATACAGGAAAAAAATCCCAAGTATCAGTCAGTCATCTTTTAGTTCTATTTTTAGCACCTACTTTGTTGTGGGTCACATTGTGTAATTGATTAGGGCATCTAAATAATTTCTCGGTTATCGCTTATTTCATGTGCAGAAATTGCTGTGAAATGTTAATATAAAATTTTGGTATCATTGATAGTAGCATTTTCCCCACATAAATTTTATGCACAAAATAAATATACCTTTTAATATGTGTATTTTTAGCCACTAACTAAAGTAAGATAATTAGGTTAAGTGAATAAGTAATTTTAAAATCACTTCTTATTTCATATTATTTATGTTCATGATAGGAAAAAGTGAATTAAATTAACTTTACACCATGGTAGAATATAAGTAGACATATTGAAACATTTTACTTATTATTTTACATGAGTACAATAAATGCACCCACTTTGCCTACTAACTTAAAAATGCATCAGAAAATTGTATTACTTTAATGATCTGTAGAAATGAAGATGCTAACTCTGATGTCAGTGTTGTTGTTGTTGTTATGTGCTATTGATTTGCCTGCAATGCATAGAGACCAAACACGTTTCCCTACCAAATTCAGCCTTCTCAGCCATAGATTGAAAGGTTTTAAGAAACATATTCCTATTTTTATCTTTATTCCGTGGGCTGCCAAAAGAACAATCATGGTCTTGGACAGATGCTGCCAGCACACTCCTTAAGGGCAAGGGTGAAAAAGCTTTTTCTCTCCTACTTTCAGCATGTTACTAGGAGAGGCTATTCCTGGGCAAAGGACATCACACTTGGTAAGGTGGAGGGGTGGTAAAAGAGAGGAAAAATCCCTTAATCAGGTGGACTGCTGCTCTGACTGCAGCAATGGACTCAGGTATGTCAGAGATTGTGAGAACAGCATAGGAGAAGACAGGGTTCAGATCTGTTGTCTATAGGGTCACTATCAGTCACACTTGGTCAAAAGACACCTAACAACAACAACATCAGAAAACTTAAATTTTATCAGGAAGATAAAATGACACTACTCTGAAGCTAATATAAGACTTTATATAAAGGCAAGAGGAAATTGAGGTCAGACAGCAGTATTGACTTCCTCACTGAGTTTCAGAGTCTGAAAATAATCTGACCTTTATATACAAGAAAACGGAAACACTATTAGTGTTTTAATTTATGTCTGAAAACCACATTCATTAGAGAAAAGTCAATTTGAATCTTTCTTTCAAGGATATCAGACAGTGACTGTCCTTCAAGTGGTAGAGGCTCAAAGGCATAGATTCTGATAGCAAATTTGTCAATAAGAATTAGCTGTAATAGATACATTTAGAAGAAAATGAAATTGTGGGTATTCAATTATATAGCAATCAACATTGTTGATTTGTTTTAATACTTGAAAGACAGTCCTAACTTTCACAGATTAACGATACACCATCTGTATCCAAGCTTGACACTAATTGCTACTAAAACAACCATTAAGGCTCATTTTCTAAACTTGCAAATTGCAACTTGTAATCAAGTTTAAAGGGTCATATTCGTGGAACTTTCACATAGTATTGTATGACTAAGGAACACTGAAGACATCTTTTTTTTCCTTTGAATTTTCCCCTTTAGTTTTATGTACTACATAAAAGATAAATCATTTTAACCATGTTGTTGTTGTTTTTGATGATGATATGTGCCATTGAGTTGCCTGAGACTCATAGCAACCATATGCTCAACAGCCCTAAACCCTGCTCTATCCTGCGCCAACCGCACCGCCTCTGACACACCCATCCCGATTACCCCAGTCATTGAATCAATCCATCTCATAGAGGGCCTTTCCCTCCTGCGCTGTCCCTCCACCCTCCCAAGAATGATGTCTCTCTCTAAGGACTGGTCCCTCCCTGCAACATGTCCAAAGTATGTCAGACGAAGACTCAGAATCCTTCCCTTCATATTAATCAATAACATATAATTATTTTTAATTTTTTTTATTTCAAATTTGGTAAGATGCTGTGCTACAATGAACTCACCAGCTGCTCCACAGGAGAAGGCTGGGCAATCTCCTCCAGTGGGATTCACTATTTCTGAAACTCTACTCGAGTCAGCTATGAGTAGGCTCCAGTCCAATAGCAAACAACAATAACAAATAATAGAGCAGGATTTAGGGCTGTAGTTCATAGGGTCGTTATGAGTCACAGGCAACTCGACAGCACATAACAACAACAACAACCAACACTTAATAGTAGCCTAAACATATAGGGGGGGAAAATCTCATCACTCTTGTTTAGAGATAAAACTATAGAAATTCTCTTCTGTCAAACTTTGTTGTGATTATCTACATTAAAAATCAGGAGGTGTGGTGGCCTAGTGGTAAGGAACTGTGCTGTCGACACAAAAGTACTTGGTGCAAATTTACCAGCTACTCTGTGGAAGAAAGATAGACAATCTCCTCCGGTGCTATAGTCTGCCCCTGAAAACCCGCTGGAGCATCAGCTATGGGTTGGTTCTGACTAGAGAGCCCCTAACAACAACAGGAAGGATATAACCAGTTATCACAGCAAACCCTTTGTCATGAAGTCGCTCTGATACAACTCTACACCATAGGACAGACTATAGCTGTCCCATGGGAGTTTAAAGATAGTAATAGAGAAGAAATTAAGTTCAGCATGTCCAGCCATATAACTTATGATTAAAGAATGGGTCAATTTGACTTTTTTTGATATTTCAGAAGAAAAAGGTTCCAAAAGAGTTATATCCAAACAAATTAAGGTTTGGGAAAAGGGTGTCACTACATGGTCCATACCATGTGTTAGAACCTTCAAAAATTTTAGGAAAGTAATAGAATGCCCAGGGAGATCTGGTGGCCTAGTGACAAGAAGCTGTGCTGAAGTACTGAATGTACTGGGTTCGATGTCACCAGCTGCTTTATGGGAGAAGGATGTATAATCACTCCCCTTGCAATTAAGCTCATTGGAGTGTGCACTATGGGTTGGTTCTGACCCTACAGTACACAGCAACAGCAGCAATAAAACATCTACAAATACAAAAGGAATGTGCTATCACAATACGTTCCTTAAAATTGTGGGTAAAATTTTGCAAAGATCTGGTATTCTCAGAAATGTGGTTGAATAATTACATTTTATAACCTTTTTCCTTTGGAATTTATAATATGGAAAGGAGCAGAATACTGTTTGTGCATGTTCATCTTGCCAACTTGAGAAACATTGGTGATGATATGATTGTAATTTTTATATTCAATAAATAATACAGGTTTCATCACAAGCGACTCAATGGCACATAACAACAACAATTAAATAATATTCATGATAAGAAGCTGCTCTGCAAACCCAAAAGCACAGGGTTTGAATCCAGGAGCTGCTCTGCCAGAGAAGGACAGGCAATCTCCACCAGAGTGTGACTTATTGCTTCTGAAAACCTGCTGTAAATTCGGCTATGGGCCATTCAAATTGGAAGGCACACAACAACAACAAGATCAACAACAAGATGTGATTAAAGCAAATTAAAAATATTAAAAAAATCCCACTACCATCAAGCTGATTTTGGCTCATAAATATTTTCCATTAGATATTTATTTAAAACAGTACATTTCTACAGGAGGAAACTTTCTCCTGGAACAACTAGCAGATCTTTTGTTAGATACTAGCCATGTTATGTTCTGTGCTACCAAGACTCCTCAAAGTGTGACAAGTTTGCTTGATGACAATTTATTGGGTTTTGTTTGTTTGGTAGGTTGCTTTTTAATGTCAGTAGTATTGGAATGGTTTTTCTGTTCTACATTATAAAGCATTAATTTATGTGGTTTTCAGGGTAAAATAAGTGAGAGGAAGCAATATCAGTGAAAACACACACACTTATTTTTAAGTTTCGAAAGAAAGTTTATTTTAGGTAGTTGTTTTTCCTCTTTTCTTTCCTTGATAATATTCTCTAAAGCAAATAACTAAAACAATGCTCAATTGAAATGGAAAAATAGGCTTATTCAAAACCAACACAACTCCTTGGTGCCTCTCAGACTCCAATTCTTTACAGAAAAACACACAGGTAATAAGAAGGAAACAATGAGTATGTAAAAGGAATGGTACATAGAAGACTGCAGAAGTCCAACCAGAAATTATACTGCTTCTAAAGCATGCAAAGATGTAAAGTGAACCAAAGACAGGACAATCAAAGCATTTACATATTTGGAAACGCACCAATATTTGCATCAATTAAATGAAATACCTGAGTAGTTCTTAGCAATGTCTGGGAAGTAACCTCATAAATACCGAGGAAAAGTGTTCATGGCAATTACTCAATTGCAGCTACAAGAAGCAGACAATCATACTATATGAAATATTGGAGACAAGACAATAGTAAGACAAAGAAGGAAGATAGCTGAGTTGCATACTTGACAATAACAAATGTGCAAAATCTTCTTAGTCACACTTTTTCTGACATGGGGAGTTAAGAACATTAAGATAAAAATTTTAGTTGCTATTATTACAGCAATTATTTTTATTATTTTTCTCAATCACTTTGTATTTTAAATGTTGTCATGTTGTAAAGCATATAAGAAAATACACCCAAATATTTATTAGACCATTTTATTATTTAATTTTTGATAATTTAATCCAATAAAAGCACTTAGTTAATCTATAGACATGAATTAAATCTTTGTCCGTGTTGTATCAACTGATGTCAATTAATGATGTCTTTCTCAGTATTGAAACTAAAAAGAGTGTAAAAATTACTCTGAATTGCTCAGATCAGAGGAATGGCACAGAAAAAGAAATGTGTTCACCTTTCTGTTAATGATAACTGATGCATATTTTCATTTGTCTGTAAAATAATGTATTTGTAAATGTTAGCTTAAACAAATGTATTGTTAAAGGGAAAAGAACATCAAAGATAACTGAGCAGATGAGAACAAATCATGTGTTTAAGAATTTGATATGCAAGGAATACAAGAAAAATCAACTTTATGTAAAAGTGACAAATTGCTCTCAACACATATTCCTTGAGACTGAAAGTGTTTCTTTAAAAAGAGATAAATTTACAAACACAAGGGATCACTCTTTATTATAAAGTCTTGGCAAATAGAGCCTGATTAATTGAATTATTTTTTCACAACATATTTTCTAATTTCTTATATAAAAATTTTTAAAACTATACATAACATTTAAAATAGCATTTTCAGATAGTTCTTGGCTAAACAAACAAAAAGAAAACGCACACACACACACACACACACACACACACACACACACACAAAAACAAACCCCATGCCAAGAAAGATGTTTTCTTGTATTTTATTGATTATGCAGAGATAATCAACTATTAGTTACATTATTTCTATCTACTTAAGCTGTGACTTAATGGTAAAGAATTGCACTAACAACTCAAAGGTACATGGTTTGAATCCACAAGCTGCTCAGTGGAAGAAGGATGGTGAGTCACCTCCCCTGTGATTAACTGCTGCTGAAAACCTGCTTCTGAGTCTCATCTCATATGCATGAGTCAGTTCCAACTTAACAGTATACAACAACTCAAGCTGTATGTTGAGCAAATAATTTGATATCTGGATGTTATAAAGAAAAATGGGGCAGCATAATTGAAAAAAGACCAACATTCTAAGATATGCAGATGTCATAATCTAGCTTGCCCAAAGCAAGGAAGATCTGTATTGCTTGCTGCGGAAGATCAAAGAAAACAGCCATAAATACAAATTACATTTCAACATTAAAATGAAAAAGTCCTCTCCACTGGGCCAAGAGGCAACATTACCATTCAATTGTTATTGCTGTATATAAGTGTAATCACCTAAGACTCAAGGTGGCCCTGTGAATAACAGATTTGATCCTTGCTATATGCTGCACCAGCCTTAAGATACCTGTCATGTTCAAGTTCACTGTGGTGGTCAACTGCATCATTCCATATCCTTGATGGCATTCTGCTCTTTTACTGACTTTCTACCTTTCCCAGCATGAAGGTTTTCTCCAAAGACCAGTTTCTCTTGAAAACATAAAAATAAGTAAGGCAGTTTCACCCTCCATTTCTCCAAGGAGCTCTCTGGTTGTAAGTCGTTCAAGACAGATTTATTTGTATGTCTTTTTGGCAGTTCATGGAATATTTGGTGCTTTTTGCCAGCACCCACATTTCTCTGAGATCTATTTCTCTGATCCAAGCCTTGGTATTTTAAGCTGTTACCTATACATCCTCCTGAGCTGTCATTTGAATTGTCTGTTCAGCTCTTGCACTTGGACATGTTTTCCTTTAGATTTCCTCTTGATATTCCAGTCCAATCTTCAGAGTCTCTTCTGACATTCATTTTGATTTTATCTTTCTCCTCTATTTTTGTAATGATCTTATGCTTTCTTCATGGATGATATCCCTGATATTATCCCACAACTCATCTGGTCTTCTATCACTGTGTTCATTGCCTAGAAACTATTCTTAAGAAGATCATAAAATTCAGATGAGATTGGTTCAAGATCATATCTTGGTTCCTGTGGACTTATTTTCATTTTCTTCTGCTTCAATTTGAACTTGCATGTGAATAATTGATTATCTGACCTACCATCGGCCCCTGGCTTAGTTTTGACTGCTGATACTGAGCTTCTCCAACCATTTCTTCCACAAATTTAGTAAATCTGATTCCTATGCAAACCCATCAGGTGAAATCCACGTGTAAAGTTGTCTTATATGTATTAGAAAAAAGTATTTGCAATGAATAAATAATTGTAAATACAAAATTCAAGCATTCTATTTCCATCTTTATTTCTATCACCAAGTCCGTATTTTCCAATTACTCTTCCTTTTTTGCACTCCAGTCACCGATAATCATTGAGACATCCTGATTGCATGCCCGATCAATTGTTGTTGTTGTTGTTGTTGTTGTTGTTATGTGCCGTCGAGTCGCCTGCGACTCATAGTGACCCTATGTACAACAGCCCTAAACTCCGCTCTGTCCT
>NW_006399909.1:5331198-5337152 GCF_000299155.1 Elephantulus edwardii
TCTCAACACTCTTCTCAAGCACCACAGCTCCAAGGCATCAATTCTCCATTGCTCTTCAGTACTTTGGAAAGGTCCCTAACATTCTGTTCATAGCATCCTTCAATATTGGAACTTGTGGCTTGAATTTGTTCTTTAATTCATTTAAGTTACGAAATGCTGAGTGAGTTTGCCCCTTTTAATTTTAGCACTCCAGCTCCTTGCACATTTCATTATAATACTTTGCTTTGTCTTCCCAAGTTGCCCTTTTAAATCTATTAAGCTCCATAAATTCTTGATTTATTCCCTTTGTTTTGGCTTCTCGGCACTCTAATGCAATATTTAGAGGCTCTTATAATATCTATTGTGATATTTTCTTCTTCCTCGATCTTTGTAAGGAACATCATGATAGAAAAAATTAAATTGTCAACTATTTCATTTTCACGGATACATAACCAACATGCATGGTAAAAACAGTCATGAAATAAGAAGACATGCTGTATTGATGAAATTTGTTTTTTTAGGACCTCTCTAAAATGTTAAAGAAACAAAAATGGCATTTTAAAGACTAAGGCTATCAGAATGCAAGCATTGGTCTTTTCAAATGCTTTCTATGACTCTGAAAGTTGGGTTTTAACAATTCAATACACTGTAATAATGTATTGAGTATATCATGGACTGCTAAGCTAAAAGAAAGCAAATCTGCTTTCAGGTCCAGTGCAACCCACATGCTTCTGAGGAATAAGAACAGTAAAAATTTGTCTCACATACTTGAGCATGTGGTTAGGATGATCCAGTCCTTGGTAAAGGCCATTTTGCTGGTTAGGGTGGTGAGTCAGTGAAAGAGAAAGCAATGAATCTTCAGCTAGATATATTAACACAAGTATTTTAACCAGAGCTGGAGCATATCAGGGTTCATGCGAATGACACAGGATAAGGTAAGTTTCATAGGCCAAAGATAAGGCATCTCTTGTTCATTGGGTCATTATAAGTTGTAGTCGACTCATTGACACTAAACAAGAACAACAAATAAATTTAATAAAATATTTACTAATAATAGTTCAAATATATTACTGAGAAAACCAATATACATATATTTAAATAAATCATTTAATTAAATGTTAGTATTTATAAGGAAGAGAAAACAAACTGAACGGAAGCCACTTCTAAGCTAACAAGTGTAGACACTGCCACCCTGTGATTATAATGGATCAAGACTAAAGTGAGGCAATTTCATTATTGTGTCTTGAAGACATATGGCACGTAATAATCATCTGATCCATACAGTAGCAAGTTTTCTTTGTACTGACCAATGAAAGTGTCAGCCTCTTCTTTATAAATTCAAGCTTTAGCATCACACTATTCTTCTGGGTTCAATTTAGTAAAATACCCAGATTTCAATTTTTCCCCATTTCTAATATGCAACAATTCTATAGGTTCGTAAATCCACCTCCAAATCACCTAAAGTAACTCTAAATTTTGTTATACACTCCCTTTCTGATGTTTCACTGTTTCTCACAGGGTGTGAACTTCCCTGTGAAAGAGAAAATGAACCTAGGTGGTTCAACTACAGGTGTGACCTGTCGTGTATGGAGAGCATGAATATTATGACACATTGCATCATTTCTTCTACTCTAAAACCAAAGATGGAATGAAATCAATGGAAAGCCACAGGGTGTTTTCATATTAGTAATTCATGATTAAATTCCTGAAAGTGTCTTATTTTTTCAGTAAGTATTTTGTTTAAATATAGACATTGAATTTCCAAATATTGGGGATTTGGAATGTATAGAAAATTAGGAAAATATAAAGCTGAATTCTCATAGTAGCCTAGTAGATAGGGAGTTGTATTGCTAACCCCAAAGCAGGACTGTTCTAGTGATTCTGATATATCATAAACTTCTCAGGTGAAGAATGGGCAATCTCCTCCCATTCTCCTTATAGCTTCTGAAAACCCACTGGTGAATTAGCTGTGAGTCATTCAATCTCCACAACAAGTCTGAGTTTTGTTTTGTTTTGTTTTTTTAAATTAGCATCAAGATTATAGAGAAGGTGGCTAGTAAGGTCATCATAAAATGTCCAATTGTAATGAGACTGTATAATCTCTCATAAAATAATTGAATTAAACTATGAATGTACTATTTCAAATACGTTTTGTATTATGTTAAGTGTATTTTATCCTTAAAATCCATGGTTCCTTGAATTTTTATTTTGTATTTATAACAATGTTTTTGTTATGTGCATCGAGTTGTCTGTGACTCATATTGACCCTATGTACAACAGCCCCAAACCATGATCTATACTGTGCCAATCTCATTGTCTTCGACACACTTACCTCAATTACCCCAGTCACTGAATCAATTCATCTCATGGAGGGGATTCTTCTCCTGAGCTGTTATTCCACCTTCCCATGAGGAAAGTATGTTAGACAAAGCTTCAGAATCCTTGCCTCCAAGGAGCAGCCATGTGTAACAATGAACATCTTTGTTCTCTTAGCAGTCCATAGCATATTCAATACTCTTCTCCAACAGCACAGCTTAAAGGCATCAATTCTCATTCTATCCTCCCTAGTCATTGTCCAGCTCTCTTTTGCACAGCAAGTGATTGCAAAAATCATGGCCTGTATCAGGTGCACCTTAGTCTCCAGACTGACAGTGTTGCTCTTCAGTACTTTGGAGAGGTCTCTGACAGCAGAATTTCCCAATGCAATTTGTCTTTTCATTTCCTGGTGGTTAGTACTAAGAGTGTTGATTGTAGTTGTTGTTGTTAAGTGCCGTCGAGTCACAGGCGACTCATAGCGACCCTATGAAGGAGAGTCCTCAACGCCTGGGTGTCTTTCTTCCTCTCTCTAGTGTTGATTGTAGAGCCAACCAATACAGAGCTGTTAATAATCTCAATCTCTTCCCCATATATCATAATGCTGCCAATCATCCCAGTGGTGAGAATCTTTTTTCTTTTCTTGAAGTTGAGTTTCAATCCATTTTGAAGCCTGCAGTCCTTGACCTTCCGCACCAAGCACATCAGGTCCTCCTTCGTTTCAGCAAGCAGGGTTGTGTCATGTGCATAACACAGATTGTTGATGAATCTTCCTCCAATCCTGATGCCACATTTCTCTTCATATAGTCCAGCCTCACAGGTAATCTGTTCTGCAGATATATTGAAAAGGTACGGAGATAGGACACATCCCTGGCATATACCCTTCCCAATTTTGAACCATGTAATGTTTCTTTCTCTGTTCTTATGACTGCTTCCTGGTCCAAGTATAGGTTTCACATTAGCATGATCAAGGGTTCTGAGATTCCCATTCTTCTCAAAGTTAGCCACAGTTTGTTGTGATCCACACAGTCAAATGCCTTTGCATAATCAGTGAAACAAAGATAGACATTCCTGATACTCTCTGCTTTCAGTCAAGATCCCTCTAACATTAGCTACAATATCCCTGGTACCATGACCCCTTCTAAACCCAGCTTGGACATCTGGAATTTCTCTGTTGATGTACTGTTCCAGTAGTTTTGGATAATCTTCAGCAGAATCTTGACACAGCCTGTTTGTCTTGTGGTAAGAGTTGTTGTTTTCTTGATATTGAGACACAATCCATACTGAAGGCTGCATTCTTTGATCCTCTGTAACAAATGATTCAAATCCTCCTCACTTTCAGCAAGCAAGGATTTGTCATCTACATATAACGCAGGTTATTGATGAGTCTCCCTCCACTCCAATGTCATACTCCTCTTCAGAGTCCAGCTTTTTGGATAATGCTCAGCATATATATTGAACAGGTGTGGAGACAGAATACATCCCTGACATCCTCCCTTCCCAATTCTAAACCTTGAAGTGCTCCCCCACTCTGTTAACACAACAGCCTCCTGGTCCAGGTAGGTTCCTCGTGAGCACAATCAAGTGCTCTGGGTTTTCAATTCTTCTCAATTTCAGCCACAACTTGTCACGATCCACACAGTCAAACACCTTTGCATAGTCGGCCGGGATCAATCTGATATCAGCAATGATATCTCTGGTGCCACGGCTTCTTCTAAATACTGTTTGAACTTCTGGCAATTCCCTAGCTATGCACAATTCCAACTGTTTTTGAACGATCTTCAGCAGTATTTTGCTAACATGTGCTATCAGTGTTGTTGTTCAATAATTTACACATTCAGTTGGATCACACTTCTTGGGAATTGGAAAAAAAATGTAGACCTTTTCCAAACCATCAGCTAAATCCTCCAAATTTCCGGATATAGACTGATGAGTACATCCAAGGCTAAGTCTTAATTTAAAAGTCAGTTGGTATCTCATCGATTCCTGGGTCTTTATTTTTTTGCCAATGTCTTCAACGCATCTTCCAACCACTTCCTCTTTCCATTAGCATTGGCTCCTGTTCATATGACATTTCCTGAATTTTTCTTTTCAGTGTCAATCAATTTTTTACTGTTAAGTGACTCTGTATATTTCCTCCATCTTCTTTTGTTGTTTTCTGTGTCATTCAATTTCACGAAGCATCTTTCAACATTGCAACATGAGGCCTAAATTTGTTTTGCAGTTCTTTCAGTTTGAAAAATACAGAGCAAGTTTTTCCCTTTCATTCTTCCAGCTATCTGCACATTCCATTATAATATTTTCTAACAATAGAGAATGAATATTTCTCCTTTTATTTAATGTTGCTCAACTGAAAGGTTTTTTGTTTTTCCTATGTGGTAGTTCAAAGCCAATATTCAAGAACTAGTACATCTGGACCCTTACTATCCACATTTAGAACATCTGAATTAGAATATTTGAAACACAACATCTTATCACCCAGATTTAGAATGTTGCTGTTGTTTATTGTTATGTGCAGTCTAGTCGCTTGCGACTCATATTGACCCTATGTACAACAGCTCTAAATTCTGCTCTGTCCTGTGCCAATCTGATTATCTCCAACACACTCATCATGATTGCGCCAGTCACCAAATGAATCCACCTCCCAGAAAGCCTTCCCCTCCTGCACCTACCCCCCACCCTCCCAATCATGATGTCCCTCTCCAAGGACTGGTCTCTCCTTACAACATGACCAAAGTATGTCAGACGAAGCCTCAGAATCCTTGCCTCCAAGGAGCAGCCCAGCTTACCCCTCTCCAGGATGAATCTGTTTGTTTGCTTAGCAGTCCATTGTACCCTCAACACTCTTCTCCAACACCGAAGCTCAAAATCATCAATTCTCCTTCTATCCTCGCTGGTCATTGTCCAGCTCTCTGATGCATAACAAGTGATTGCAAAGACCATGGCCTGCAACAGACGCACCTTAGTCTTCAGAGACACAAAGTTGCTCTTCAGTACTTTAGAGAGGTCCCTAACAAAAGACTTTCCCATGGTAATAAGTCGTATAATTTCCTGGCTGCTGGTGCCAAGAGTGTTGATTGTGGAGCCAAGCAGATTAAAGCTGTGAATTATCTCAATCTCTTCACCATCCATCCTGATGCTGCCAGTTAGTCCAGTGGTGAGACTCTTTGTCTTCTTGACATTGAGCCTCAATCCATTTGAAGGCTTCAGTCCCCGACCCTCAGCAGCAAGCGCTTCAGGTCCTCCTTAGTTTCAGCAAGCAAGGTTGTGTCATCTGCATAACGCAGATTGTTGATACATCTTCCACCAATCCTGATGCCACATTTCTCTTCATAGAGCCCAGCCTCCCGGATGATCTGTTCTGCATAGAGGTTGAAAAGGTATGGAGACAGGACATATTCCTGTCATACGCCCTTCCCAAATTTGAACCATGAAGTGTTTTCTTGCTCTGTTCTAATGACTGCCTCTTGATTCAAGTATAAGTTTTGCATTAGCACGGTCAAGTGTTCTGGGATTCCCATTCTTCTCAGAGTCAGCCACAGTTTGTTATGGTTTACACAGTCAAATGCCTTTGTGGAATCAATGAAGCACAGGTAGACATTCTTCTGGTACTCCCTGCTTTCAGTCAAGATCCATATAACATTAGCTACAATATCCCTAGT
>NW_006399909.1:5337252-5340522 GCF_000299155.1 Elephantulus edwardii
TTCAGCACTTTGGAGAGGTCCCTAACAGCAGACTTTCCCATGGCAATGCGCCTTTTAATTTCCTGGCTGCTGGTGCCAAGACTCGATCAGTTACAACAGTGTATTTCAGATTAGAACATGCAGTTGATATTTTGACTATGAATGCAGCACTATGCTTCCTTTGTTTTTCATTCCCTACATAGTATACCATATGATTATCTGATTCAAAGTGCTCATAGCAGGTCCATCACATCTCACTAATGCCTAGTATGTTAATATTCATGCATTCCATTTCACTTTTAACAATGCCCAGTTTTCCAACATTCAAGCTATGAACATTCCATGTACCAATTGTGAAAGGATGTTTATTACTTATTTTCCTCATTTCAGCTATCTTCCAATAAGGTTTCAACCACGACACTACTATAGCTGTCTTCTTTTTGTGTTCATAGGGTTTTCAAAAGCCTTTTATTTAGGAAGCAGATGGCCATCCTGCTTTCTAGTAGAAAACAGTTTGATGTGAAAGAGCAGAACAAAAGATTTCAAAGGGCAGCTTGGGAGGACAAAGAAAACTATTCTAATGCAATGTGCAGAGAGCTGGAATTGGAGAATAAAAAGATAAGTCGCTCTGCATTTCTCAAGCTAAAAGAACTGAAAAACAAATTTAATCATATGTCATAATGTTGATAGATGCTATGGGCAATATATTTAAAGACTCAGAATTCATCAAAAGAAGATGGAGAGAATACACAGAGAATACATTGTCCCAGAAAGAATTAATTAACACTGAAACATTTCAGAAAGTACCAAACAAAAAGGAGCCAATGGTAATAAAGGAGGAAGTAGAGGCTGAACTGAAGGCATTGACAAAAAATAAGACCTCTTGAATCGATAGGATATCAATTGACTCTTTTAACAGATGCAGCCTTTGGTGCACTCATCAGTCTATGCCAGGAAATTTGGAGGACGGCTATCTGGCCAATGGATTGGAAGAAGTCCATATTTTTTCCAATTTCCAAGAAAAGAGATCCAACTGAATGTGAAAGTTATCGAACAATGTAATTTATATCACATGTGTGCAAAATAATGCTGAAGAAAAAATAAAAAATACATACATACATACATACATACATATATACATACATACATAAAAACAAGACAAAACAAAAAAACGCTGGAACATTACATAGATAAGGAACTGCAGATGTTCAAGCAGGCTGTAGAAGACGCCATGGAACCAAGGATATTATTGCTGGTGTCAGATGGATCCTGGCTGAAACTAAGAAAAATCAGAAGAATGTCTATGGGGGCTTTATCGACTATGCAAAGGCATTTGACTGTGTGGATCATGACAAGTTGTGGCTGACATAGAGAAGGATGGGAATCCCAGAGCACTTGATTATGCTTATGCAGAACTCATACATGGATCAGGAAGCTGCTTTGCAAACAGACCAGGGGAGCACTGCAGGGTTTGAAATTGGGAAGGGAATGTGCCAGGGTTGTATTCTGTCTTCATACCTGTTCAATCTATGTGCTGAACAAATTATCCAAGAAGTTGGGATCTATAAAGGAGTGTGGAATCAGGATTGGAGGGAGAGTCATCAATAACTTACCTGCGTTATGCAGATAACACAACCTTATATGCTAAAAGTGAGGAGAACTTGAAATACTTGTTGCAGAAATTCAAGGAATGCAAAGTTCAGTAGGGATTGCATCTCAGTATTAAGAAAACAAAGATTCTTACCACTGGGCCAATGAGCAATATCATGATGAATGGAGAGGAGTTTGAAACGTTCAATAACTTCATCTTACTTGGATCCGCAATTAACACAGTTTGTACTAGCAATAAGGTGACATATTACACCGGGAAAATCTGCAGTTAGGGACCTTTCCAAATTTAGAGGAGTAGTGATGTCAGTTTGAGGATTAAGGTGTGTCTGATTCAGGCCATGGTCTTTTTGATTACTAGCTGTGCGTCCAAGACATGGACAATGAATAAGGATGACAGAAAAAGAATTGATGTTTTTGAGCTGTTGTCTTGGAGAAGAGCACTAAACATCCCATGGACAGCCAAGAAAAATGAATAGATATGTCTTAGAGACGGTGCAGCTGGAATGATCTTTGGAGGCAAGAATGATGAAATTTTGCCTCACCGACTTTGGACATTTTATTGGAGGTGCTATTCCTTGGAGAGGGACATGATGTTGGGAAGAGTGGAGGGTCAGCGAGGGAGAAGAAGACCCTTAACCAGGTGTATTGTCACTGTGACTGCTGCAACAGACTTGTGTGTCAGGAAGTGTGCAGGACAGAACATGGTTCACATCTTTTGTTCATAGGATTGCTCTGAGTAGTGCTCGACTCCATGGCATCTAACAACAAGAAGAAAAACAACCTATGTATCTGAACATTGGACAATGAAAAAGGAAGGCAAAAGAAATGTTGAACATCATAATTGTTGTTGTTTTGTGCCATCAAGTCACCTGTGACTCAAAGTGACCCTATGTACAACAGCTCTCAAGCCTTCCCTGTCCTAAGCCTATATCACTTACTCTAACATACCTACCATCATTGGCTCAGTTACTGTATCAATCCATCTAGCCCAGGGTCTTCATTTCCTTCAGTTTCTCACCCCTTCTGAGCATGATGTTTTTATTCAAGGACCAGTCCCTACTTGCCACGTGCCCAAAGTATGTGAGGCAGAGCTCTAAGGAGAAACGTAGTTTCAACCTCTTCAAACCAGACTTATTTATTTTCTTTATGGTCCATGGTATATTCAAGACTCTTCTCCAGCACCAGAACTCAAAGGCATTGATTCTTCTTCTGTAATCTTTGATCTAGCTCTCTGATGCATAGTTAGTAATTGTGAATACTATGCCCTGAATCACATGCACCTTAGTCTCTAGACAGTACAATTTGTCTTTTTATTTCCTTACTGCTGGTGCTAAGAGTGTTAATGTGGAGCCTAGCAACCTCAATCTCTTCTCCATCTATCATGATACTATCAATTAGCCCAGGGGTGAGAATCTTTGTCTTCTTGATGTTGAGCTTCAATCCATACTGAAGACCACAGCCCTTGATTTTCTCCAGCAAGCACTTCAGATCCTCCTCAGTTTCATCAAGTAAGGTTGTGCTAACTGTTTAACATGAATTGTTCATGAGTCTTCCTCCAATTCTGATGCCATATTCCCCCTCATAAAGCTCTGCCTCCCAAATTTTCTGTTCTACATATATATTGAAAAAGTATGGAGAAAGGATGCAACCCTGATGCACTCATTTCCTGATTTTGAACCA
>NW_006399909.1:5340622-5343528 GCF_000299155.1 Elephantulus edwardii
TTCCTTCAAAGCAGCTTGAACTTCTTCCTTCATCACCATAGGCTCTTGCTCATATGTTGTTTCATTAAATTCTTCTGTGTCTGCCAATTCCTTT
This sequence comes from Elephantulus edwardii, assembly GCF_000299155.1. Taxonomy (NCBI): domain Eukaryota; kingdom Metazoa; phylum Chordata; class Mammalia; order Macroscelidea; family Macroscelididae; genus Elephantulus; species Elephantulus edwardii. The sequence continues at coordinate 5,340,717 of NW_006399909.1, forward strand.
TGATACAATGACTCCGTATATTCGTTCCATCTTCTTTTGTTACCTCCTGGATCATTTAATACTCAGCCTAAAGCATCCTTGATTATAGCAACTTGAGGTTTGAATTTGTTCTTCAGTCCCTTGAGATCAAGAAATGCTGATTAAGTTTGACCCTTTTGGTTTTCTGACTCCAGCTCCTTGCACATTTCATTGTAATATTTTACTTTCTTATATCATGCTGCCTTTTGAAATCTTCTGTTGAGCTCTTTAGTATCTTGAATCCTTCCTTGTACTTTGGCTTCTCTGTGCTCCAGGGCAATATTCAGAGTTTTATCTGACATCCATTTTGGTTTTTCTTCCTCTTCTGTCTTTGTAATGAACGTTTGCCTCTTCTTGGATGATCCCCTTGATATCCTCTTATAACCCATCTGGTCTTCGCTCATTCGTGTTCAAGGCTTCAAACCTGTTCTTGAGATGGTTCTGAAAATCAGGTGGGATAAACTTAAAGCTATATTTTGCCTCCTGTGGATTCGGTTTAATTTTCCTCAGCTTCAGCTTGAACTTGCGTATGAGTAGCTGGTGGCCTGTTCCACAATCAGCTCCAGGCCTAGTTTTTACAGCTGATAAATATTTGAAATAAAATATCTATATCCTTATTATCTGGAATTTCACTATGTTGCAAATCTTTTTTAATAAGTAAAAAAATCATTTTTTTTCTTGATTCCTAATCCCACATTTTTGCATTACTAAATCTTCATTGTTTTATTGCTACCAGTAGTCAAATAAGAAATGAATTTAAACTTGTTCCATTTTCAAGAAAGATGGTCCACAGAATGTTCAAATTATCTGACTGTAGGAAGTCATATGTTTTACCACACCAAAGGAAGGACATCCAACGAAGCACAAAAATTATTGAACAGTATTGTTAATATGGATTGATTCTGTGAGTGGAATGGTGGGAATGAGTGTGTTTGAGACAGCGAGGTTGGCACAGGATCTAACAGAGTTTAGGGCTCTTGTACATAGAGTCACTATTAGTCGAAAGCTACTTGATGGCACATAACAACAACAACATCGTTAATATCACATGCAAGTAAAATATTGCTGAAGATCCTCCTACAGTAGTAAGAGCATTACTTTCACAGAGAATGGCCAGAAGTTCAAGGTGAGTTTAGGAAAAGCTGTGGCACCATAGATGTTGTTGATGTCAGGTAGATTCTGGCTGAAAACCAGAGAACACAGGGAGAATTTCAATTTATGTTTAATTGACTGTGCAAAGATAATTGACTAAGAAATTATGGCAAAAACCATTGAGAATAATGGGAAACCCGGAGCACTTAATGAATTGTACTCATTCAAAATACATATATATATAATCATACACATATACATATACAAGAGATTGTTGTGTGAGCAGAGCAAGGGAACACTGTTGTTGTGATTACGTGCCTACTACTCATAGTAACACTATGAACAAGTTATCTGGACTCTGTCCTATTTTTTGCCATCCTTATCATTTCTGACAGACAGTCAGTCTTCCTGGAAGCTGTTCTCCGAATTTCCTGATATAGACTGATGAGCATATCCAAGGCTGCATCTTTTGTCGAAATATGTCAGTTGGTATCCCATCAATTCTGGGGGCTTAAATCTGACAATGCCCTGTGTGAAACTTGAATTTTTTCCTTCATTACCATTGGCTCTTGTTTATATAATACTTCCTGAAATAGTTCCTTCTTGGCCAATTTAGAAAATTCTCAAGAAAAGGGAGTTCCAAGTGGTTTAAAATGTATAAAATAAAGATGGCCGTCAGACTGGTATTCAGTCTTCTGTCATGATGTTATAAGATAGAGAGGATTTTTGTTTTCTTGATCTTGAGATGTAATCCCTACTGAAGGCTGCAATCTTTGATATGCAGCAGGCACTTCAGGTCCTACTCACATTTTGCAAGTGAGGTTGTGTCATTTGCATAATGTAGGTTGTTGATGGCCTTCCTCCTATACTGATGCCGTACTTCATGAAGTCCAGCTTTTTGGTTGATTTGCTTTGCATACAGATTAAATAGATATGAAGAAAGGACACTGCCCTGATGCACCTCTTTCCCTATTTTAATCTATGTAGTGGTTACTTTCTCTGTTTAACTACAGAGCTTTTATCTAGCAATAGATTTTATTTAAGCGCAACTAAATGAGCTGAGCTTTCCGTTTACCTCAAGGTTAATCACTTTGTTATTATTCACATAGCCATATGTCTTTGTATAGTCAATAAAACACAAGTAGCCATTGTTCTAATATTCTGTGATTTCAGTCAAGATTCATCTGACATCAACAGTAATATCCCTGATGTCATTCTTGGATGTTTTTCTGACCTCTTCTACTCTACTAGTCAGAATGTGACTTGAAAATACTAAAATTCCTATTCTGTCATAACAGATGCTAAAACACTCCGTAAAATTCTTCCCTTATCACAAATGGACATTGACAATAATGACTTTTATATTGAAATTATTTTCTATTTTTTTAACACGCAAGAAGAATAGTCTATATACTAATCTTCCCAGTGAGGATCCCTGATTTCTTCAAAAGATCTTAAACACTAAAATGCAATTGCTGTTTATATTACCTTTGGATTGTAAAATAGAAAATATTTTTAAAAATTGAATGAGGAGAGGCGTGGCGTTAGGATTGGTGGACGATCTATCAACAATCTCTGTTATGCAGACGACACAACCTTGCTCGCTGAAACTGAGGAGGACCTCATGCACTTACTGCAGAGGGTCAAGGACTGTAGCCTTCAATATGGACTGAGGCTCAATGTTAAGAAGACAAAAATTCTC
>NW_006399909.1:5344818-5351361 GCF_000299155.1 Elephantulus edwardii
ACTGGTACAGGAGGAGATTGTCCCTCCTTCCCTGGCAGAGCATCTGGCGGATTCGAACCTTGCGCCTCTGGGATTGTAGTTGCAGGTCCTTGCCACTAGGCCACCAGAGCTCTCCTGAGATAATGATATTTTAAGTACAAAAGAAAATATACAAATATCTATCTATCTATCTATCTATCATCTATCTGTTTTTAATTCCCTCATTTCATTATTCATTACCAGTATCTTCATTTATATATACTTAATGTGTATATATGTGTGTTTTGGTATACACTCACTGTGCATGTATGAGGTGCTTCCAACTCTATGGTACATAACAAAATAATAACAACTGGTGATCTAGTTCTTAGGATATTGCTCTGCTAACCCGGTGGTTTTGCCTCCCTGGTAAGTCAGGTCCACCTATGCTTACTCAGGAGAAAGGCAAGTAATGTTCTTCCACGAGATTTACATCCTCAGAAACACAGAAGAGTCTCTGAGTTGGTTCTGACTCAGCAGATGTGAGTTTGATTAGTATGTAGGTAACATTTTAAAGTCCAGTTAAAAGACAAAACCAAACATTCTTAATTTAATACCTGTTCAATGTGGTACATATATTAACTCCTTTAAATCTCACAATAAAAATGTGATTAGACAAGTTAATCATCTTTGTCAAGATCAAATAACATTAAGAGTAGAGTTGATGTTTAATATCAGTCTGCCTCCGAGAGTTATTGTTATACATAATTCTATAAGTCATATTTATATACACATTGATGCAGTATCAATCCACTCTTTTTTCTTTGGAAAAACACTTTGGTGAAAAAGTGCATTCTACAATGCCTGTGAAGTCAAGAGACCTTCAAAGAGATCTTAGTCTAAAATGTAATGATGATTACATATTAAATACCTTGTTGTTGTTCTGGTTGTTATGTGTCATCAAGTAGTCTGAGACTCGTAGAGACCCTATATAGAACAGCCCTAAACCCTGCCCTACCCTGTGCCGATCTCAATGTCTCTGACAAACCTATCACAGTTACCCCAGTCACTGAATCAATCCATGTCATCAAGGGTCTTCCTCTCCTGCATTGTTCTTCCACCCTCCCAAGCTTTGCATCCCTTTCAAAGGACTGTTTGCTCCTTGTAACATGTCCAAAATATGTCAGAAGAAGCTTCAGAATCTTTGTCTCCAAGGAGCAGCCTGGCTTCACCCTTTCAAGGACAAACCTGTTCATATTCTTAACAATCCATGGTATATTCACAATCAACACTCTTAACACCAGCAGTCAGGGAATAAAAATATGAATTGCACTGGAAAAATCTTCAGTCAAGGACCTCTTGACTGAGAAGCAAAGATGTCAGTCTAGCGATTAGGATGTGTCTGATCCAGACCATGGTCCTCACAACTATTTGCTATGCATCAGATAGCTGGACAATAATTGAGGAAGACAAAGGAATTGATGCCATTGAGTTGTGCTGGAGAAGAGTATCGAATATAGCATGGACTGCCAGGAGAACAAACAGATCTGTTTTGGAGAGAATGAAATCAAGTTTCTCCTTGAAGGCTAGTAATTTGAAGCTCTATCTCACATACTTGGGGCACGTGGCCAGGAGGCACCAGTCCTTGGAAAAAGACATCATGTTCTGAAGAGTGGAGGAACAGTGCAGGAGAGAAAGACTCCAGATACGATAGATTGACATGAGGGTACGTGTTTTAGAGCTAGTGAGACTGGCTCAGGATAGGGCAGGATTCAGAACTGTTGCACATAGGGTAGCTATGAGTTACCTCAATGAGGTGCCTCAATGGTGCATAACAGCAAAATATAATTCTTATGTTATTATTTTGTAGTATTACTAAAAACTCCATTCTAATTAAGATATTTAAAGAAATAATGTATTGTCAAATGTTAATGAAATCATAGTATAACAATAATCAGTTTTGAAACTTTATTTGCTTAATTAAACCAAAAAAGTATTTACGTATAAGGGAAAAAATACTTTTGAAAAAATTTCCAGTTGTAAACCCAGAATTTTTAAATGCATTGTTTTCTTTTTATATGTCATCAACATATTCAGTACTAATAGAACAGTACATTTTTTTCCCTCTGAAATCTTCTGAGACAGAAATTTACTGGTTTTACTTCTTCTTTTTTTTTAGGTAATAAAATTTGAATCAACACAAACCACAAATGTAGGTGATTGTCTAAACATGATGTACTACTTAGGTTGAAAATTCAATTAGCAAATACTATTTATATGTGTGCATAGGGTCTAAACCAGTGTGAAATGAAGAGGGGGAAACAGAGAGTAGAATTGATCTGTACAATATTTTATGAGACTAACATTTCATCAGAAGAAGTCAGTCCCCTTTTTGCCTTGTTTATACTAATAATTTTCACCCTTAGAATATTGTTACTGTGTGTGCCATAGAGTCAGCTATGACGCATAGTGACCCTAGGAGTAACAGCTTTGAACTCTGCCCTATGTTGAGGCAATCTCTTCAATTCTGACACACCTGCCCCCATTGCCACAGTTACTGTGTCAATCCATGTCATCCAGGGGCTTCCTCTCCTGCAATGACCCTCTACTGTTCTGAGAATGATCATTTTCTCCAAGGGCTGGACTTAGTAAGCACATTGGACAGAATTTTTAAAATATACTTCGATATTTACATTCAATGTACAAATGAGCAGTGTTGTTGTCATTATGTTAAGCACAAATGAGTTGAATAAGATTCATAGTGACCGTATGAAAAACAGGTAGGAACCCTCTCATATCCTGTGCCATTTTCAACATCTATGACACACTTAAGCTTATTGCAGAAATCTCTATGCTAACCCATTTCTTCTAAGGTCTTTCTCTCTTTTGCAGACCCTTCATCTTTCCAGAATGATATTCTTCTCCAAGGAATAGCCACTCCTAGAAAGATGTCCAAAGTATATGAGATGAAGCTTTACCATCCTTGATTGACTCCAAGACAATTCTAACTGCATTTCCTCAAAGACGTATCTGTTCTGTTGGCTGCCCATGGGATATTCCATCCTCTTCTCCAACACAGCTCAAAGACATCAATTCTGTAATTCTTATTCATTGTCCAGCTCTCAGGTATATAGCAAAGATGAAAAGAATCATAGACTGAATTAGGCACATATTAATCTTCACATAGCACTGCTCTTCTGTATTTGGAGAACTTCCTGAAAGCAATCTTTCATGATGCGGTATGTGTCTTGATCCACTGTGTTGGTACTTATAGATCCAATAAGCTGACGTTAGTAAAATCTCAATGTTTTCTCCATCTATCATTAGCTAGCTTATCTATCCAATGGTGAAAATTTTTGTCTTTTTGATATTATGATGCAATGTACATTGAAGGCTGTCTTTGATCAACTCTTGAAGCAAATGCTGTAAGTCCTCTTTACCTTCAGCAACCAAGATTGAATCACTTGTTATCTCATTTAAATTTTTAATTAATGATCAAAGCAAACATAGACTGAAAAAGCCCAAAATCAAATGTGTTGTTATTAAGTACTATTTCAACTAGTTACAACCCTGTAGCAAAGACTAGACATTCCTCATTGTATATTTAAGGCAATATATTTTTGTGTAAGTACACGTGTCCATCTTTCTTCCCCAGAACAACTAGTATAGTGGAATCACTAAACTTGCTTAACAGTCAAGAACTTAATTAACCATTGTACCACCAATATGCCTTCCAGACAGAGATATTATGTGTCAAGTATTTAGTAAGAATTACTTTTCCTTAGAGAAACAGATTATGATGTAGCATCTACCATGCTCCAGAACATTTTGAAGTTTGAGTCATATTTACTGTTTGTAATAATAGGCAAATTATACAAGACACACAATTGTTCCATCTCCCTCCTCATTCAGCTTTAATACAAACACAATTTAAATGTTGGGGTCTTAACAATGATTGTGTTGTGAAGCAAAGAAATGGCAAAGATAAATAAGATGCTGCTTTCCAATTAAATCATGATTCAGGATAAGGGTCAAGTGACATTAGAAGTTGTCTGAATAGCAGTATGTCATATTTTTGGAATGGAGGGGGAGAAGTGTGACAAATGTTTATTCTCCCATCCAATATAATAGACAAGGTTGAAATAAGAATTTTGTTGTGTCCATGAAAATATATCACCGTTTAACGAATCCTATTATTAGGCACAGTGGAAGCTCCATCTTGGAGAAGCCTCCCATACTGTGGGTAATTATCACAATCCAGCATGCTAATTGCTTTTCGATCTGCAGCCTGTGCTTTCAGGGAGTCTTGTTGAGCACTACTGCTTGCATCTATTTAATGAGAGCAGCCTTATCAAAGGACAACCTCATCTCTGACTCTTGAATCAATATGAAAGCATTATCACAGGCTTAAAGTTTCAAAACACTCTGGTCAATATCCTTTTACTCATGTACTGTATATTATAGGATCATTCTTTGGTCCACCAAGTTCAAGAGATTATTAATTGTCTGCGTATATAACACATGAGGGGGAAATAAAACAAAAAATGAACAAGGATAAGCCAGAGTCTTCTTTCTGTCTTAGTTAAATTTCACTATGTGAATGCAGTTTGGGATTTAGAAATACACTTACTTATGCATTTTATAATTAGTTCATGTGAACACTATGCTTTAACACGGAAGTCCTACAATGTGGAACTATTTCATATTTTTCAAAACAAGTAATTTATGTTTTCAAAACAAGCAAATTAATAACATGAAGAAATAGAAAAGCAGATTTCCTAAAATCAGCTGATAATTGTTTCAAGATTCGAACTAAGGTCTATTATTTTTCAATCTAATACTTAAAAGAATTAAAAATTGTTTTATCAATATACATTTTATTGGGCATTTTTGCAATATAGAATGATACAGAATTGTGTCTCAAAATTATCACTCTAATATCCTAACAAAATTTATTGCTGAAATTTAGGAGGACTTGAAAGGTTTGCTGCTGAAGACAAAATTTGCAGCCTTCAATATGGATTACATTCTAACATCAAGAAAATAAAGATCCTCCACACATGACAAATAGGTAGAATCAGATAGATGGAGAAAGGAGTGAAGTTATTTATGATTTCATCTTATTTGGATGTATAATAAACACTCATGGCACCAGTTGTCAGGCAATCAAGAGATGAGGTGGATTAGGAAAATCTGCTCTCAAGGATTTCTTCAGATCACTGAAGAGCAACCATATCATTCTAGATACTAAAGTGCACCTGATACAGGCCCTAGTTTTCTCAATTGCTTGTAATTCATGTAAGAGTGGGACAATGAATGAGTATGACAGAATAGTCGTCGTCTTCAAATTGTGGTACTGGAGAAGAGTATTGCACAGACTGTGAGCTCCCAAGAGAAGAAATATGTCTGTCCAGAAAAAGGTGAAACCAGCTTACTTGTAGGAAGCAAGGATTTTGTTGCGTCATCTCACATACTTTGGGCATGTTGCTAGCAGGGACTAATCTTTGGAAAGGACATTATAGTTGGAAGGGTAGAGTGAAGCCCAAAAAGGAAGATTCTGGATGAGATGGATTGACACAGTAACTGTCACAATGGGGTCAGGTGTGTCAGAACTGATGGATTGGCTCAAGATAGGGCAAAGTTCAGAGCCATTGTTCAAAGGGTCACTGTGGATCATTGTGGACTCGATAGCAAATAACTACAACAAGGTTGTAACTAAATAATAAATCTCTTAATATTATATTTAACATCACAAATACAAGTTGAAGATAATGTAATCTGCCTTTATATTTAATTTATCTGATGAATAAAAATAGTGAAATATGCTGCTGTTTTTTGCCGTCATGTCGCTTGTCACCCACAGTCACCGTAGATCCAGTAATTCTGAATCCTGCTTTTTCCCGAGCCTATCTCACTGACTCCGACACACACACTCTAATGTATCAATTCGTCCCATTTGGGGTCTTCCTATTTTGTACTGTCCCTCCACCATTCTGAGCATGATGTCCCTCTCTAAGGACCAGAAGTTAGATAAAAAAAATACTAGAGCTAAAATTTTTCACTATAAATACACAAGCACTGGGATATGTTAACTATCAAAAAGTGTAAATTGTCACCATTCTAAAAACAGCACTGCAAACTCATTCTTTAAAAATTTCTTTATTTTAATGAAATTTACAGTGACTTCGGATTTCCATTCATTGATTGTTACACAATTTCCTCCCTGCTCATCCCCTTCCCCAGTTCATTTTTCTCTTTGAAAAGTAAAACAACAACAATAACAACAAAAGACAAACAAAACAAACAAAACAATTCACTGTTATACAATCCCCACTCATCACTGACAGTCCACACCACTTTACAGCTTTTCGTTCTGGACTCTTGTCAAGACATCATTACAATAATACCTAATCATATATTTCTTCAAAACAGTTCTCTCCCTCATCTGTTTCAATGCAGTATATGTCTTAGATTTCCCCCTACCTTGATGCAGGCCCACTTTATAACAGTGGCACTCTACAGTATTTGTCCTTTTGTGACTGAGATATTTTACTCAGAATACTGTCCTCCGGGGTCACCCATTGT
>NW_006399909.1:5352860-5372188 GCF_000299155.1 Elephantulus edwardii
ATGACTGTAGAGAAATCAAATTAATTTTTTTGTATATTGATCTCATATCCTGCCACTTTGCTGAAATGATCAACTCTGTCGAGTAGGTTTTTTGCTGAGTCTTTAGGGTTTACTAAGTATAATATTATATCATCTGCATATAGAGATAATTTTACCTCCCCTTTGCCAATTTGGATACCTCTTATTTTCTTTTCTTGTCTTATGTTATCACTAAGTCTTCCAATACAATAATGAATTGGAGAGGTGATTGTGGGCATAGTGGGCATCCTTGCCTAGTTCCTGTTCTCAAAGAAAATGCCTTACTCTCTCTCCATGGAGAACAACGTTGTTTTGCATGTATACTTTTTACAATGTTGAAGAAGTTCTCCTCTAATCCTATACTGTTGAGTGTTTTAATTAGGAAAAGGTATTATATTTTGTCAAAGGTCTTTTCTCCATAGACTTATAGTATCATATTGTTCTTGTCCTTTGCTTTGTTTACAAGATGAATGACATTGATTGTTTTTCTTTTCTTGAACCATCCTTGCATACTTGTTATGAATCCCATTTGGTCATGGTATATTATGGTTTTAATGTATTATGTCATTGTTTTGGCCAGGATTTTATTCAGGATTTTGCATAGGTGTTCATGAGAGTTTTATATTTTGGTGGTGTCTTACTTAGATTTGGTATCAAGGATATGTTTGTTTCATAGAATGAGTCTGGGAGAATTCCAGCTTTTTCTATTTTCTGGAATAGTTTATGTAGAATTGGTGATAGATCTTCTCTGAATGTTTGATAAAATTCACTTATAAATTCCTCTAATCAAGGGCTCTTTTTTTTTTTCTTTTCTGGAAGTTGTGTTATTACCTTTTCAACTTCTTCTTTTGTAATGGGTCTGTTCAGGTGTTCAATTTCATTTTGTGTGAGTTTAGGTAGACTGTGTATTTCTAAATACCTGTACATTATCTGTAGGATTTCATATTTGTTTGAGCATAGTTTTTCACAATTTTCCAATGTTAGCCTTTTTATTTTAGTTGGTTCTCTTGTGATGTTGCCCATTTCATATTTTTATTCTGATTATTTATTTGATTATTTATTCTTATTATCTTTTCCTTCTTTTCCTTTGTTAGTGTTGCTAGTGGTTTGTCAATTTTATCGACTTTTTCAAAGAATCAATTCTCAATTTTGTTGATAGGTTGCATTGTTTTTCTGTTTTCTATTTCATTTATTTCTGCTCTATTTTTTATTTCAATTTTTTTAGATCATGTCAAGCTTTTTTTTCTGTTCTTTTTCAGTTTGTAGGAGAGGTTTATTAGAGAGTCAATGGTCAATTTTTTTTTTCATGCCTTTTGATGTGTTTGCTTATAGCTGTAAACTGAACTCTGATTACTGGTTTGGCACTTTCCTATAGGTTTTGGTAAGTGAAGTTTTCATTGGCATTTGTTTTAAGAAACATTTTAATTTAATTTCTTATTCCTTCTAGTACGCCCTCATATTCAAGCAAGATGTTGTTCAGCTTACAAATGTATAGTATTTTCTCCTTTATCTTCTTGCCATTATTTCTTATTTTGTAGCATTGTGGTCTGAGAATGTATTTGCTTTATTTCTATGTTATTTAATTTATTGATGCTTCCCTCGTGACCTAAAATGTGATCTGTTCCAGAGAACGTTCCATGCACATTGAAGTAGAAGATGTAATGTAGTTTTTTGGGCTGTGTTACCCTATAAATATCTATGAGATTGAAATGGTTTATTGTGTTGTTTACTTCTTTGGTATCTTTGTTGAGTTTCTTTCTGGTAGTTCTATCTTTTGTTGAGAGTGTTGTATTGAAATCTCCAACAACTGTAGTAGTTTTGTCGGTTTCCTTCTTTAGTTTTGTTAATGTTTGTTTAACGTATTTTTCAAGTTTTTCACTTGCTGCACAGATATTTATTACTGTTGTATGTCATCTTGTTCTATTGGCACTTTAAGCATTATATAGTGACATCCCTTGTCCTTTCCTATGATGTTTGCATTGAAATTTATCTTATCAGGGATAAATCACTTATCAGGGATAAATATCACTACTCCTGCTTTTTTCTGGTTATAATTTGCTTGGTGTATTTTGTTCTCACCCTTTTATTTTTGGTCTTTGTCTTAATTTTTCAGCTGTGTCTCTCGTAGACAGCATATTTATGGGTTATGCTCCAGAAGAGGTTTGAGCAAGCATGTGTGCAGCTCCATTTATGGAGGGAACATGCACAGCTGCATGCAGGGTGTGGGGGGCACACACACAGACACACATGTGGAGAGGGGTGTGTGTACATGGAGACCTGAATGTAAAACCAGAAAGCTTTGGTTTTCCCCTCTAGAAATGGGTCTGCCATTCCAGTCGAGTTCTCGCTGTTTTAGTCCCTCCTGCTTAAGGTGAAGGGGTCCCAAGTGGTCCAGCAATCAGTTGTAATCACCCCAAAGTACCTCCTTCAAATTCCCACTGTCTTACTTGCTCCTGGGGGGTTGGTCCCGCCATGGCTTACTTCTCCCTGCTGTGACTCACTGCTCCCCACCAAGAAACTCTTCTCTCCTCTGAGGCTTGCTGCTCCAAGGTGAGGCTCACTGCTCCTTCCTGAGACTTGCTGTTCCCCACTGAAACTCACTGCTCCTGCCTAAGCTGTTGCTTCTGTGACTCCCATGCCAATTATAATAGTTCTTCCTCAAATTCCATCTCTCCTCCTTGATCTTTGCATGTTCTTCTGTGGGCATCACTCTCTGCAAACCCATTTTGATGAGAGCTAATTATACTGTTTTTTAATAATTGTTGTTTTTGTTAGTAATGAATGAAGACTGTCTGATTCATAATAATCTTTTATAGCAGAAGAAAACATTATCTAGCTCTACATTATCCTCAAAATCATAATTACATCTGAACCAAAATTTATAGTAAGTGTGTAAATTTATTTCCTTCGGGGCTCTCTTTTTTATTTTTCTTATCCTCTACTTTACCGAGCATAATAGTCTTATCAAGAGGCAAATCCATTCTCATAGCATATCCAAAGTACCTGAGACATTGTTTCCACATCCTTTCTTCTAAGGAACATTTTGCTTTCACTTTGTTAAATGTTTGTACATGTTTCTGAAAGACTATGACAAATTTATTATTAATAACCAACAGCATACCTTTATATAGTCCACTTTTTATGGTATTTATTTGGTATGCAGAGTAAATAAATAAAGTGAAAGAATACAATTCCTATACACAACTTCATTAATTTTAAATAATGCAATATTTCATTTTTTTGTTTAAATAACTGTCACTTTATTTACATACAGAGACAATATAAACCAAATATAGGTTCTAAAATCATAAATCTTTCTAATATTATTCATAATTTATTATTCATTCTACAAAATATATTTGCATATTCAATAAAACATAAGCAAATATCTCTGAAGTAGTCCCTAATTTTCAGCCAATATCTGTTAGATATCAGCAATGATAATGGAATCTTATATGCCATATCTTCTGCTGATATAAATTTGAATTTCTGTGGGTATACTCTTATGGTCTTCAGTAAAATTTTAATTGTCAAAAATAATGAATTAGTTGTATAATGAATGTGTTTTGTTGAATCACCTTTCTTCACAATGTACAAATACTTGGATTATTTTTGTGGTTTGTTGACAATTAGGCTTTCTTCAAAATTTATTTACAAAGATGAGTGAGCATCTCTAGCTTCCCTTTGTATCTCTTTGTTGAAATATCTCAGTTAGTATACCATAAATTTGAGGAGCTTTGTTTTTTACCAATATATTCAGAATTGTTGTTGTTATGTGCTGTCTAGTTGCTTGCGACTTATAGCGACCCTATGTACAACAACCCTAAAGTCCTTTGCCAATCACACCGTCTCTGACACTCCCATTCCAATTATCTCAGTCACTGAATCAATCCACCTCATAGAGGGCCTTCCCCTCCTGCGCTGTCCCTCTACCCTCCCAAGCATGATGTCCTTCTCCAAGGACCGGTCTCTCCTCAGAACATGTCCAAAGTATGTTAGAGCCTCAGAATCCTTGCCTCCAAGGAGCCACCCGGTTTAACCCTTTCCAGGATGAATCTGTTTGTTTTCCTAGCAGTCCATAGTACTCAATATTCTTCTCCAGCACCACAGCTCAATTCTCCTTCTATCCTCCTTGGTCATTGTGCAACTCTCTGATGCATAACAAGTGATTGTGAAGACCATGGCCTGTATCAGACGCACCTTAGTCTCCAGAGAGACACCAGACATTCAGAAATTCAGAATACCCTGAGTTTTTCCTTCTGAATTACTGACATGTCATCTAATCCTGACTCCTAAAAATTATTTTATATTGTTCAGTTATTTTGGTATTAGAACTATTTTCCATTTTTTAAATTTTATTATATGTTGTTGTTGTTAAGTGCCTTCAAGTTGACTACGTCACATAGCAACCCTATATATAAAATATCTGAACCCAGTACTATCCTATGACATCCTCACACTTCCTGACATAAAAGAGCCCATTACTGCAGTCACTGTGTCAGTCCACCTGGCTGAAGGTCTTCCTCTCCTTCGCCAACCACCCATCCAAACGTCATATCCCTCTCCAAGAACTAGCATCCCCTAGCAATATGTCCAAAGTATGTGAGGCAAAGCCTCAGAATTCTTGCCTTCAAAGAGCACTCTGGGTGCACTCTTTCCAAGATGTATCTGTTCTCTTGGCCATCTATAGGATGTTCAGCACTCTTTTTTAACACCACAGCTCAAAGGCATCAATCCTTTTTCTGTCATCCTTATTCATTCTCCAGATCTTTGCTGTATAGCTAGTAATTGAAAACACTATGGCCTGAATCAGATGCACTTTAGTCCTCCAACTGACATCACTACTTTAATAATTTGGAAAGGTCCCTAACTGGATATTTTTCCAGTGCAATGCATCTCCTTATTTCCTTATTGCTTGTAGCAAGGGTGTTAATTGTGAATCCAAGCTAGATGAAGCTGTTGACAGTTTCAATCTCCTCTCTATACATCATGACACTGCTCATTGTTCCAGTGGTATGAATCTTTGTTTTCTTGATATTGAGACACAATTGATACTGAAGGATGTACTACTTGATCTTTTGCAACATGTGCTTCAAATCTTATTCTCTTCCAGCAAGTTATGTTGTGTCATCTGCAATAACACAAGTTTTTTATGGTCTCCCTCCAATCCTGATGCTACATTCCTCTTCATAAATCCAGTATCTCAGATAATTTGCTCAGCGTATGTATTGAACAGGTATGGAGAGAGAATAAAACCCTCACACACTCCCTTCTCAATCCCAAACCTTGCAGTACTCCCCTTTTCCATTTACACAACAGCCTCTTGATCCAAGTATAAGTTCCTCATGAGCATAATCAAGTACACTGGAATTCCCATTCATCTCGATGTCAGGTACAACTTGTTATGATCCACACAGTCAAATGCCTTTTCACAGTCAAAAAAAAAAAAGCAAAAATAGTCTTTGTTCTCATATTCCTTGCTTTCATCCAGGATTCACCTGACATCAGTAATGATATCCCTGGTGCCACAGCCTCTTCTAAATCCTCCTTGAATTTCTGGCAATTTCCTGTCTATGCACTGTTAAGCTGTTTTTGAATGATATTCAGTAGTAAGTATTTTACTTGCATATATATGTTATCGATGATATTGTTCAATAGTTTCCGCATTCAGTATGATCACATTTCTTTGACGTGGGAAAAAATATGGGTTTCTTCCAATCTGTTGGCCAGACAACTGTTCTCAAAGTTTCCTGGTATAGACTGGTGAGAACATCCAAGTCCATATCTGTTAATAGAACCAAGTCAATTGATATTCCATTGATCACTAGGGCCTTAATTTTTGCCAATGCCTTCAATGCCGCTTCATTACTATTTGACTTTCATTACTATTGAGTCCTAGTCATGTGTTTTACTTCTTTAAATTTTTCACTTTCAATTCTTTCTGATACCATGACTCTGAGTGAGCCTTTAACTTGGTAAAGTTGAATCCTGTTGGGTAGGTGTCTGTGAATTACTTGAAAATGGTGGAGGGGGCACATTTCTAATTGAGTTAGCAATCATGTGTAAGGTGACTAACTGGATCTGATTTCATACAATCAGTGGGGGTGGGAAAACTCTTACATGAACAAACACGATGTGGTGGGTAGGCCATTGAACTTAAAAGCTGGTCTGAGTGAACCTTTAGCTTAGTGATGCTGGATCCTGGTGGGTAAGTTTTTGCGATTTACTTGAAAGCATGGGGTAGGGAGGATCTGTTTAGGCATATCTAATCGTTTTAGCAATCAAGTGTATGCTTATTAACTCTATCTTTATTTTATTAAATACTTTATTATTAAAAAATCATCTTCAGATCATAGAATACATCACTATTTCAATTTACAGCTTGACTTCTTCTACAGTTCTTTTACGCTGAGAGATGTTGAGCATGTTATTGTTTTAATGGTTTTCTATATTTAGGTCTTTGCATATTTTAATATAATACTTTGTTTTCTTGAGCCTTCATTTAGATCTTTTTTGCAGCTCAATTCAACGTTTCTTCTATTCACTTTAGTTGTTTTGTGTTAAAAAGCAAACTCTAGAGTCTTTTCTGAGATCGATTTTGGTTGTTTTTTTTATATAGTTTCTTTGTTGTTGTTTTAGTGATCTTTTGTATTCTTCATGCAAAGTATCCTAGATATCAAATGATTAGTTATTTATGTTTAATGCATCAAATTTATTCTTGAATATCCTCTGTACTCAAATGGGATATATTCAAGGTAGTACTTAGTAGTAGAAGTAGTACTCTCATGGATCTCAGATTAGAACCATGCTTACCCTTGACCCTTTGACTCAATGTTATACTTTAAATAGTTGACCCTTGCGAGCACAGTAATTCAGTAAATGGAAGAAAATTTCCAGCAATATAGCAACAACAACAACAATAAAAATTTCAACATAATGACACATATAAATATTTGTCTCTTGATAATTATAGTGAATGTAAATAGATTAAATGTATTAGTTAAGTTATAAAGAATAGTAGAATCAATAAGTAAATGAACATATTAACTTGCTATATACCTGAGACATGAGGATAAATATAGTCTAAAGTCCGTATTGTGGAAAATATAGCAATTAAAAAACAACAGCAAAGAAATTGAAATGGCAACATTAATCTTTGACAAATTAGACTTAAAAGTAAAAACTGGCATAAGAGACAAGAAAAGACATTATCTAATAATTAAAATATCGATAGAATAATAAATATAGTATTAATTTATATCTACACATCAAATGATAGAGCTACAAAACACACAAAACAAATTTAAACAGATTTAAAAAACAAAATAGAAAATACCACAATAGTAGTAAGAGATGTAAACTACACAAAAGAAACACAATAAAGAAGTAAAAGAATGAAACCAATTTACAAAGCTCAAGTGCTTAGACAAATATAAAACACTTCACCCTACAAGAGCTCAATATATGCTCATCAATGCAAATGGAACATTTTATAGAATAGAATCATATGCTAGGTCACAAGGCAAGCCTCAATATATTTAAAAAAACAAAACAAAGCAAAAATCTTCAAAACATTTTAGAAATTAACAACCAAAGGATAGCAGGCGTGGGGAGGATCTTGAACTTGGAAAGGAAAGAACATCTTACTTTGATCTCTACTAGGTAATGGAAGAAATGAAAAAGTTTATTGATACAAATAAGAATGAGAATATAACATATCAAAACAAAACAAAGCATATCAAAATATTTGGAAAGCAAAGAGTCATTAAAAAGACAAAGGAAGAAGAAAAGACCCAGATGGATTTTGGAAGAGTCTCTGAATATTGCACTAGAGAACTGAGATGCCAAAGCAAAAAGAAAAACAAAACAAAACAACAACCAAGAAGCTGAAAGATTTCAAAAGGCAGCTAAGACAAAACAAGGTATTATAAAGAAATGTGGAAAAGTTGGAGTCAGAATATGAAAAGAGATAAACTTGCTCAGCATTCCTAAAGCTGAAGGAACCAAAGAGCAATCAAAGCCTTGAGTCCCAATACTTAAGGATGCAGAATATTGATCACTTCATCTAAAGATTTAAACTTCATGATATGCTGGACTGGTCCAGCTATTTCCTCCTTGGTGATGCGCATCTCATCGGTCACATTGGAGAAAATTGTGGGCTGGATAAAGAAGCCTTTATTCCCCCAGGCGCTTCCTCCACATTCCAGCTTGTCCCCTTCTTTCTTCCCATCTTAATGAGGTCAATTATTTTATCATATTGTTTCTTGTCAATCTGAGGACCTCGGCTTACTCCTGGGGTTCAGACGATTGCCAAGAACATACTTCTTAGCCAGCTCAACACTCCGTCGAACAAACTCATAAGTTGATTCTTCCACAAAAATCCTGCCTGCATCTATACAACCCTGGCCTTGGTGGAAGAATAATCCCTGGTGTGAAAATGCAACTGTGGTGTCCAAGTCCGCGTCGGCAAACACGATGCAGGGGCTCTTTCCTCCCAGCTCCAGGCTCACCCTCTTCAGATTGCTCTTCTCAGCAGCTTCTTTAATTAATTTTCCAACCTGTGAACACCACATTGTCGATGTCCATGTGGGAAGAGACGGCTGCTCCTGTGGTGGGTTTGTAACCAGGCACAATATTCACCACTCCTGAAGGAAACCCTGCCTCTTTTATCAGAGATGCCCCATGAAGAGCTGAGAGAGGCGTCTGCTCTGTGGGTTTGACAATCACGGTGTTGTTACAGAAAGAGCAGGTCCTAACTTCCAACTAAGCATGACCAGCGGGAAATTCCAAGGAATGATCTGGCCACACACAACAACTGGTTCATGTCTTGTATAACCAAGGAAGTCTCCACCCATAGGTATCGTCCGGCCATGGATCTTGTCAGCCCAGCCTGCGCAATAGCGTTAAGTTTTGATGTTGAACTCTAAGTCCATCAGATAGGCAGCAGCAAATACTTCTCCACAATTCACGTTCTCCAGTGATGCCAACAGCAAGCGATCCCTCTAAAGGAAATCAGGCAACTTGTAGAGGAGCCGTTCCCTCTCTGAAGCGTCCAGAGTTTGCCATGGAGAGGCAATCGGAAAAGTTTTTCTTGCAGCCTTCACCACTTTATCAATATCTGCCTTGTCTCCTACCACCTCACAGATTTTCTCCTCTGTTGCCGGGTTGAAAACAGGAAGTTTTTCTGCCACTCACTGAGTTATGTCATTCATTGTTTATGAAGATCTTAGTGTGTTCAATCTTGAAGTTGATGAGAGGGGTGGGAAGGTCGGGCATGCCTGAGGAAGACATCTCAGACCTCAGTGCTAAAGCACAGGCGAGGGGTTTGCTTTCAGTAGAGCACTTGGCTTTTTGCTTTTTTTTTTTTTTTTCTGTCCTGCTTTTTTACATCACCATCACTTCCTTTAGTTTTGGATTCTCAACTCTTCAATACAATTTTCAGACTCTCTTCTGACATTCATTGTTTATTGTTTTTTGGAGTTTTTTTTTCTTTCTTTTTTTTCTCTGTCTTTGTAGTCACCTTTTGCTCTCTTCATAGTTGATATTCTTGATGTCTTCCCCCAACTCATCAATTATTGATGCTCAATGATTAAAACTTAAGGTTGCATCGTGTAGTGTACTTGGGGTGGAGGGAGGAGGTGGGGGGAATTGTAAACCAAAGAAAGAATTTTTCTGTTACTTTTCAAAGAGAGGAGCAAACTTCAGGGGAGAACTGGGCAGGGAGAAACTTGCAACAATGAATGATAGAAGTCCAAAATATCTGTAAATGTTCATTGAAACTAATAAAATAAAATTTTTAAAAAAATTCCATATGACCCAGCTATTCTACTGTTTGGAATATATACTAAGAAAATGAGGACTGAAACTCAGAGACTTGTACACTCATGTTCATAGCAGCATTATTCACCATCACAAGAACATGGAAACAGCCTTGATGTCCATCCACAAATGTATGAATTGAGAAGTTGTGGTACATTCATACCATGGAATACTATGCAGCACACAGGAACAATGATCTTGTAAATTACTACCTCACTTAGAATAGACTGGAGAACATTATATTGAGTGAACTAACTCAGTCCAACAAGGACATACTGTATAAAACCATTATTGTAGAATTAGTTTGAGGATCAGGGTGTGCGGTTGAAAGATAGAAGCAGAGGGTTGAGGATGGGTGGGAGGATGGGGTGTTAATTATAGGGTTGCACAATTCTTTGGGTGGAGGGTGGTAAGGAGACTTTGAAGGATCTTGTGTGAGAAATAACGTATTCAATCTTTTTAAATAAATCAGTATAAAAATTTTATCAGTTAAAAAAGTTTTATCAGTTAATGATTGTGCACTTAATAAATCTTTATTAAATGAATAAATTGTTATGAAATATTAAAAAAAGATTTTCAAGTTCAGATGGGATAGATTCAAGATCATATGAAAGTTTATAGAGAATATGGATTTCCATTCATTGTTGCACATTTTCTTCCCTTCCTACCCCTCCACCCCAGTTAGCTTTTCTCTTTTGGGAAAAAAAAACAACAACAAACCACAAACAAAAAACAAACTTTCATTGTTATACAATCTCTCCCCACCCCAGACCACTTTACTATGCAGCTCTTATTCTGGACTGTTGCCATGAAAATAATACCTAATTATATATTCCTTTTAAGCAGATCTCTCCCTCATCTGTCTCAATGCAGTGTACATTATTTATCCCCTCTTTTTTTTTTCATTTTCCCCGAATCCTGATGTTAGTCCTGTTTTTTTTTAACTATGGCATTATGCATTATTTGTCTTTTTGTGACTGAGACATTTCACTCAGCATAATGGCCTCCATGGTCATTCATTTTGTATATTTCATGAATTCCTTGTTTTCAATGCTATATCGTATTACATTCTGTGAATATATAGAATCTATCCATTCGTTTGTTGATAGGTGAAGATCTTATTTTCCTTATAATATTGCTGCTGCTGTTGTTGTTGTGTGCCATCAGGTCACCTGAGACCCATAGCAACCCTATAGATAGTAGTCTGAACCCTGACCTGTCCTGAGCCAGTCTCACTAATTCCGACACATCAACCCCCATTGCCCCAGTTACTGTATCAGTCCATCTCATCTGAGCCCTTCCTCTTCTATTCTGTGTCTTCACCCTTCCAAGCATAATGAATGTCCTTCTCCAAAGACGGATCTCTCCTAGCCACATGCCCACACTATGTGAGACAGAGTTTCAAAATCCTAGCCTCCAAGGAGAAACTTGGCTTTGCCCTCTCTAAAACAGACACAATTGTTTTCTTGGAAGTCCATGGTATGTTCAAGACTCTTCTCCAGCACCACAATTCAAAAGTATCAATTTTTCTGTTACCCTTAGTCATTGTCTAGCTCTCTCACACATAGCAAATAATTGTGAAGACCATGGCCTGGATTAGGCTCACCTTAGTCTCTAGACTGATGTCGTTGCTTTTCAGTACTCTGCAATTCATCTTTTGATTTCCTGACTGATGGTGTTAAGAGTGTTGATTGTGAAGCCAAGCAAGCTGCAATTGTTAACAACCTCAATCTTCTCCACCTATCATGGTGCTGCCAATTGGCCCAGTGGTAAGAATCTTTGTCTTCGTGATGTTAAGTTTCAACCCATATTGAAGACTACAGTCCTTGACCCTCTGCAGCAAGAGCTTCAGGTCTTCAGTTTCAGCAATCAAGGTTGTGTCTATCTGCATAATGTAGATTGTTGATGAGTCTACTTGTTTTAATTTTCTTCAGTCTCAAGATGCATTGAAATTTTTCATAATCAGCACTTGGTTTGGTTTTAACTGCTGATATTAAGCTTTTAAAAATCCTTTAATAGATATAATAAATCAAATCTTATGCAGTCTTCAGGTGAGGTCTTTGTGTAAAGACATCATTTACATTTTTAAAACAATATTTTTGAAATTAATAAGTAATTGAACATATAAACTTTGATCATTCTATTACCGGCCTCATTTCTGTCACCATGTGTATAATTTACAACTACCCTTCCCTCTTCAGTGTTTCCAAGTTTTGAAATCCGGTCACCAATTATCATTATCTTGATTGTATGTTCGGTCAACTTTGGACTGCAAACTTGGTAAAAAGTTTCAAGTTCCTCTTCTTTGGTTTTCATGGCTAATGTGTATATTTGAATAATAGTTGCATTAACAGATTTCCTTGCATGCCTAAGGGCAATATTCTATCACTCACAGCATTGTGCTTCAAGAAAACTCAAGATTTTTTTTTTTTAACTATAAATACAATTCCATTCTTCTTCGGATTTTCTTTCCCAGGATAGTATACTAGGTGATTGTTCGATTCAATGTAGCTGAAGGTAGTCCATTTCAATTCACTGATACCTAGACCATCGATGTTCATTCTTTCCGTTTCATTTTTTACAAGCTTTAGTTTTCCAACATTCATACTTCATACATTTCATGTTTATAACAGCATCATTCACATTACCAAAAATATGGAAGCAGCCCAAATGCCCATCAAGAAAAGAATGAATTGAGAAATTGTAGTACATTTACACAATAGAATATTATGTAGCACTAAGGAGCAATGATTTTAGAAACTTCTACAATATTTATTTAGTGATAATTTCCCTGTTGTGACTTACCATTTTTCCTCTAAAGTTGTCCATTTCATTTTTCTGAGTCTTTCCCCCCTGCATTTTAACTCAGGTGCAGTTTTAAATTCCAAGATCCCAAGAAGATATTTTTCATAGCTTCGATACTCTGAAAAGTCTAATGTTTTAGCGTAATTAGTGTACTTAATTACTATATTAAGTCTACATAGTCATTCTTTTCACCTGTTAGTGTGATTAATTCCAGGCTACATGGTGGTAGCTTTCTTGAACTTTATTTATTTAATTCTTTATCATTTAAAAGTAACTAAGTCATCAATACTGCTAATGAAAGGACAGGAATTGGTTTTATGAGCTTTGTGTTGATGGTTTATCTCTAAGCTACTGAATTTACTCTGGTGCTGAGGTGTTTAGATATTCTGCCTTGCTGAACCTGCACCTTTGGCCTAACAATAAGGGATCCTGCTGAGCTGTTGTAGGTCCACAATTAAGCTCCTTGTGGCTAGCCTGACCTTTTATATGTACACTATAATCATTGTAATCAGATTCAACCAGGAGTCTTTGGGTAGCACTAAGGTTATGAGGTGAATCTAATAAAAATCAAGTTGGTGTTTAAAATCTACTCAGAAGCACCTAGGAAAGCAGACATTGCAGTCGACTTCCAAATGTTCACAAGCCTTTAAACTCTATGGAGCAAAATTAAGCTGTACATCCATGAGGTCGCATTACCTTTCAATCAACTCCAAGACAACTAACAACAGCAAATCTGCAATAGACTGACAGAGCTTGAAAAGTCATCTAGTTGGTTGGTTTGGGTTTATCTTTCATTTTCCTAGACCTGAACCCCTTTCCCCCCCCCCCTTCATATCAATTTCTCTGAGAGGTTCTTTCTGTTTTATTATTGTATTATGATGTGACAAATTTTCTTTAAAAACAGCTCATTTAGTGAAATTTGTGTTAGCTTCTATATCTCTTTATAATAATTTTAAGCTTTACTTGATCCGTGCAATTGTAAAATTAGATTCTACAGGATAAACTGATTTGGAACCTACTGTTTTTTAGGATAACGGAGAAAGTTATTCTATAAGATTATATTAATAATTCACATGTTTCATGTGCATAGCATAGTGTATTTGTCTAAAGTCATAAATGCATTTAATTAAAATTCAAAAATGTACAATTATTTATTATTTTTTACAATTAATTTTCATTTCAGGTGACTTGATGGCACATATAACAACAACAACAACGGCAACAAATTTTCATTCCAAGAAGGTAATTCCTTAATATTTAATGTAAATCTATTATGCTGACCTAAATTGTAATGATTTCAAAAAGCAGCTTATCAAATTACAAACATTGGCATTATAAGATAGACATGCACACAAAAGGAGGCACAATAGATGAATAGTTCTTTACATTACAACAGTGGTCTCAAAACTAGTGTGTCACAGGTAGCCTAGTGGCAATAATCTTCGCTGAAGTCCTGGTGGCACATTGTTCAAGGCCATCAGCTGGAGAAGAATAGAAAACCTCTTCTCTTCTGCTATTAACTGTCTTTGAAAACGCACCAGAGGGTTCGTTCTGATTCTCTCTTATATACAACAACAATATCAATTTAGAAATAAACACATATATTTTCTTTAAGTAGTTCTCTAACATCCACTGTAATACATTATAAACCTGTAAGTCATGAAAGAGCTGTTTAGAAAATTTCTGAATTTAGACACAAAATAACAGGAGCGTGTAAAGTATGCAAATAATGTACACAAACTCTAATTTGATTTCCACTTACCAAAAAGACAACTTTTGCCAACTATCCTTGAGACACAGAGCTAACCCATCTTCCTAATATCTAAATGTGTAAAATAGTATGACGTGCAGCTCATTTTTACCACTGGAGATAAGACTTTACACTTGTCTTTTAATATCACAACAGATGTTCTCACGTGATGTCTATGTGAGAGTTTCATAAATAGGCCCTGACTATCTTCATACAAATTGAAAGACAGTAAAGACAATCACTGAAGACTTTTTCAACACATTGCTATCAACCTTGGTTGTTATAAAGCTGGTTACTAGAGATAGCTGTCAAATATGGCCCAGCTTTGGCCAACCTAACCTCCTTAAAAGTAAAATCCCGAAGTCTAAAGACTTGGACCACTGAAATAATATTTTAATTGTTAACTGATTCTCTGGTTCTAAACAATTGTGAGATTTTTCTGTACCTTGCATGACTATCTTCTTATAGTACAGGAACTTATGCATTATAAAAAAGAATGAAAACACACACACACACACACACACAATGCAATTATCACTCTGTTAACTTTCTAAAATAAAATTGTATGTAATGGTGATAAAAACTTAACAAGCTAAAATTGCCAGATGTTCAGTTCTGTGAAGGAATAAATATTTATTGTCCCACAGACAGGAATTTTTCCTTAAAATAAAATTACCACTTAATGTTTGCTTTGTTTGTTAAAGTCCTAAATGTGCACTTGAGCTTTAGATCGGTTTCTTAAAATAATGTATGGTTTCTAAAAATCTAATATGTCCTTTGACAAAGACATTTGGTGTAAATGATTTTATAGTCACATTTTGATAGAGACAAAACAGTATATTCAGTATAAATGTTAAAAAAATAACATGTTACTCAGATCTTGGTTTCATTATTTTACTCAAGGCCTTCATTCCTTAAGATATATAATTCATAATATATTCTGCAGTTTTAGAAATATTTGGTTCAGCAGTAATCTTTCTTTAGTAGAGAATGAATCTATAAATTCAAACACATTATTTTTAGTTATGCTCTATGATTTTGAGAATCTTCAACCAAAGGAAGTATAGAACTCAAAGGATTCTTACCAAACTGGTAAATTGGGTTTTGGTTTTTTTACATATCAAAAGGCTTAGAATTCAAATTATTGCCATCAAGTTGAACCAGTTCATAGTGGACCCTCCATAAGGTTTTCAGAGGCTGTAAAATCAAAGAGGACGTGATTTATCATCTTTCTCCAACAGAGTAGTTGGCTGATTTGAACCAGCTACCCTTGGGTTGGCAGCACAACTACCTAGTCATTGTTACTGCATACCAGAGACTGTGAACCAACCCAAACCTGACTCTACAGTGGGTTTTTAGAGGCAATTAATCACACATGAGGAGATTGCCTATCCTTCTCCCACCAAACAGCTGGTGGATTTCTACCCCTTAGGAATATATTTTCTGTAATATTAAATTCATTGTCCTATTATATTGCCTCCTGAGGATCACAAAATTGTGTCCCAATTGAAGATATGGAGCAACCATGCAGCAAGTTAGTCATTAGTTCTATCTCTGCACTGCTGTTTTAAGAATGAGTCTCTAGTAATTTGATAGAAATTCTATTAGGGACTTACATATTTTCATTGCAACATAAGGCCATCTCCATTAACTCAAAACTGGATTTTGTTTTTACTTTTACACTGAAACTTAGACATAAATGAAATCAATATATTCCTTTCCAATCTCCTTGCTAAATTACATTTTAAAGAAAAATGAAAATTATATTCAAATTAGGTAATTTTATGTGGAATTTCTTTTTAATAGTCTAACATTATTGTATTAGCCCTTTGTAATAAGTATAGAAACTGTTTAAATGCATAAATGTGGCTTATTTAATAAGAAAATATAATTTGGTCAATTATGTTGTGTTTGTTACTTGCTGACAAGTCAATTTTGATTTATGTTGAGACCATGAGTGCACTGGAGAACTGTTCTAGAGGATATTCAAAGCAGATTATTAGACTAATCTTTTTAGTCTTCTCTTAAATAGACTGGAATCTCCAATATGTCAGATAATAGTCAGGATTTTCACTATAATAACAACATTACTCCTTTGATAGACTTTTATTGTTGTTAGTCATTGTCTGGTCAGTATCAACTCATAGCAACTCTATGTAAAAAAAAAAGTGAAATATTTCTTGTTCCACTCAATTCTTTTCTTAATTCTGGTGTGCCTACACACGTTATTGCAGTAATTTTGTCAGCTCCTTTTCCTGAGAGTCTACTAGCATGCAAGCATGGTGTATTTCTCCAGAGATGAATCTTTCCTGATGATATACTCACACTAGGTGAGATGAAGTCTCAGCATTCTTTCTTCCAAGGAGACTTCTAGCTCCAATGGTTTTAGGACAAATGCTTTTGAGAATTCATAGTATTGTCAATGTACTTCACCAACTGCCTATTCAAACACATATTAATTCTTTTCAAGCTCTCTTAATCCTTATCCAACTCTCACTTGGACATAAGGCACTTGAACCACCATGATTGGTGAGATGAGAGTTGGACAAGGAATAAGAAAGCTTGAAAAGTTCATCAGACAGATTTAGTGAAAGGAAAATATTCAAACTTGACACATTTTTACTGATTTTAAATGTCACTGTAACAAAATTTTAGGTTAACACATAGTGCAAATTCCCTTCCCCCTCAGAATCTTTTATCAAAATTATACTTTACAATAGACTATTAAATGTGGTTTTTCTTAGCATCAGTTCTGCAATAAGAAAACAGTGTCATGCAGGAGTAAATGTATATTTTTAACATTCATACTTTATACATGCCACATGAATGCCTTAGTGTTATTTCTTTCTACCAAGAAACATGAAAACAACACAAGTTATTTCAGATCTCAAAAGTGGACATATATCTGTTTGGCAAAGATTCTAGTAATACAGCTGTGTGCTGTAGACTTCGTGTGAATTATTTAATATCTAGAATCTCTTTTCCTGTTTTTTGAATGATAAACTGAAAAGAATGTCTCTGTACTCATGTGAAGAGTAGCCCAATACAAAGGAATATCATGTTAGAAGACAAATACTATTACATTTGGAAGACAAAAGACTCTATTATTATGCATTTATTCTACTTGTAATTTTAACTTTTCAATTACTATTCCCCCCCCCCCCAATTTCTTGTTCAAATTTTGAAATTTGATTCAACAGAGAACACTCAAACAAATCCCCTCCACTTCTATGGAGTAGACTCTGACTTATGGTGACCCTTTGCTGAGTTTCTTGCTGTCAGTTTTTATGGGAGCAGCCTGCTTCCTCTTTCTTCAAGTGTGAATTAAAATAACTCATCTTTGGGTCATCAGTTCAAAACATAAAATACTACACCATTAGGATTGAACCATGTGTGTATGTTTTGTATGCTACATATCATTAATTAAAATTTATTCATTGTGTTTCAGAAAGACCAAATATTATAATGTGTATGTATGTATGTGTGTGTGTATATATATATATACATATATATACATACATATATATATATATATATATGTGTGTATATCCATGTATATATGAGGGATCTCTGGTGGCCTGGTGGCAGAAAGCTGCACTGTATTCTTAAATATACAAGGCTCGCGGTGCCCAGCTACTCTGAGGGAGAAGGATGGGCAATTTGGACAAATACTGCATAGTGCTACTGTTGTAAAATGGGACTGACATTGGGGTTGGGGGGGAGATGGTGAAAGATGGGATAAATTATATATACTGCATTGAAACAGATGAGAGAGAGACCTGCTTAAAATGTATATGTGATTAGGTATTATTGTCATGGCTGGAGTCCAGAACAAAGGTTGCATAGTGTAGTGGACTTGGGGGGAGGGTTTATATAACAATGAAATATTTTTTCTTCTACTTTTCAAAGAGAAGAGCAAATTGGGAGGAAGGGGTCATCAGGGAGGAAAGTGCAACAATGAATGAATGGAAATTCAAAGTCTCTGTAAATTTTCATTAAAATTAATGATAACAATAAAAAAGGAATTAAAAATTAAAATATTAAAAAAAATCCTCCCGTGTGATTTACCACCTTGGAAAAACCACCAAAGGATCAGCTATAGGTTGATTTCAACTTGATGGTACACAATAAAAACACATACACACTACTAAGTACATATGTATACATTACTACCATAGTGTTGGGGAAGAGTACTGAATATCCCATGAACTCAAAAAGAACAGATATATCTTGGAGAAGGTATAGCCAGAGTGTTCCTTGGAGCAAGGATAGCAAAGCTTCATCTCACATATTTTGGGCATGATCCTAAGAGACGCTAATCTTTGGAGAAGGACATTATGCTTGTTGAAGGACAGTGGAGGAGAGGAAGACCCTCAACCAGGTGGATTAACATAAAGACTGAAACAATGGGCTTGAGTGTGTCAGAGTTTGTGAGGTTGACACAGGAGAGGCTAATCTTTGGAGAAGGATGTCATGCTTGCAAAGGTCAAGGGACAGTGGAGGAGAGGAAGATCCTCAACCAGGTGGATTAACATAGAAACTGCAACAATTGGCTCGAGTGTGTCAGAGATTGTGAGGTTGGCACAGGATACAGGAGGATTCAGACCTGTTGTTCATAGGACCTCTATGAGTCATACTCTATTCTAATGGACAGAGACAGTGGGAATGGCTCAAGATAGGACAAGATTCAGAGCTAATATGTATAGTGTCACTATAAGTCAAAGGTGATTCAATGACACATAACAAAAACATTATAATGAGAACATTTATTTTATAAAAATCATGATTAGTGTACAAGCAATCTTAAACCCTGTCACTGTCTCTGATACGCGTATTCCCATTACCCTAGTTTCTGTGTCAATCCATCTCATCCAGGGTCTTCCTCTCCTGCACAGTCCCTCCAACTTCTAAGCATGAGATTCTTCTCCAAGGACTG
>NW_006399909.1:5372403-5382609 GCF_000299155.1 Elephantulus edwardii
TATATGGTATAATATGAATGATTCTAGTGGGAAAATATTCACACAGTAGGAGCAGTGGTTCATTATAATGTTGAGGAAAATGCAAGCAATATCCTAGCGAATCTGATCTGACTGTTTAGTTGTTGTTAGATGCTATCGAGTCTACTAAGACTTATAGAGCCTCTGACAACAAATCCGAGCCCAGTTCTATTCGATGCCATTCTCATTGTCTCAGAAATAAGTGAGTGAGACCATTGACAAAGTCACTGTGTAAATCCATCTTGTCAGGAGTCTTCTGTTCTGCTGACCCGCCACGTTTTAAAGCTTGATGGCTTTCTCCGAGGAATAGTCTTCCCTAATTACATGCACAAAGTATGTGAGAAGGAACTTTGTCACTATTTCCTCTAAAGAGCATTTAGCTGAACTTTCTCTAAGACATACCTTTTGGCTTTTTGCCAGTCTATTGGATTCAATGGTATTCTTCATCAATATGACAACTCAAAGTAATTGATTCTTCTTTTTTCATCGTTTTCATTTTCCAGCTCTCAGACAAATGACAAGCTATTGAAAAGAAAATAACCTGAACAATACATGCATTCATTGATGATCATTGCTTCTCAGTAATTTAGAGAGGTCCTTGACTCCATTCTATCCCAGTGCAAAACATCTCCTGATAGCTAGTACCAACTGTTTTGACGGTGGCTCGAACTAAGTTTAATTCATTGGCAATTTCAATCTTTTCTCCATCTATCATGATGTTCATGATAGGCCCAAAGGTGAGAATTTTTGTTTTATTGTTGTTGAGATGTAATCCAACAGAAATCTGTAGTCTTTGATTTTCTGCAACAAGCATTTTAAGTCCTCCTTGGTTTCAGCAAGTAAGGTTGTGTCATATGCATTACACAGTTCAGTGATGAGTCTCCCTTTAGTCCTGATGCAGCATTCTTATTCATAGATTCCAGTTTCTCAAATGTTTTGCACTTTGTGCAAATTGAATAGCTATGGAGAAAAAAAAATACAATTTTGACTCATACATTTTCTAATTTTAAATCATGTATTGTTTCCTTGGTCTGACTATGTATTTAAATTCTACAATTCATTTTGTGGATAATTGAGGTCTATTGTGGGAGTCCTAACTCCATTTCAAGTCTTGCACAGTTCAAACACTATTCGAGTTATTTATACTTACCGTTTGGTTATGCCTAGTAAATCCAGGTCAAGTTGGTAGGGTTAGTTTACCCTAAGGAGAAGAACTGGTGAATGGACATGTTAATTCTAGGCTAAGAAAGAGCAGTTTGTCATTATATGCATAGTTGTAATTCTATGAATAGTTGGCATTGTTGTTTTAGATGCTGTAAAGTCAATTATGATACTTAATGAACCTATGAAAAAGAAATCATAACTCTGCCCTAAACGATGCCATCCTTTTCATTTGTACCATACTTGAGCTCATTGTTACAGTCACTGTGTCCATTTTGTTGGAAGTCTTCCCTTTTTTAGCTGACCCTACACCTTTGTGAGAATGATGTACCTTCCCAAGACTGCCCCTTCTTAACAACACACTTGATATGTGACATACCATATGTGATATAACCTTTCACCACCTTTGCCTCTAAAGAGCATCTTGCTTGCATTTTCTCTGTGACATTTATTTTATCCTCTGGCAGCCCATTTGATATTCAGTACTCTTCTCCAACACCACAACACAAAGCTATCAATTCTTCTTCTGTAATTCTTAGTTATCATCTAACATAGAGGTGTATATAAGTGTTTAAAAAGACTACAGCTCATATTAGGTATATTTTGGTCTTTAAGCTGACATCTTTGCTCTTTAGTATCTTGGAGAGGTCCTTGCTAATAGATTTTCCAAATGCAACTTGTCCTCTGATTTCTTGATTGCTGGTGCCGAGGATGTTGATCATGAATCCAAGTAAGATGAAATAATTAAAAATGTGAAAGCTTTTCTCCATCTGTCAAAATACTGATACCGCACCAGTTGTGAGGACTTATATTTTCTTGATGTTGAGATGCACTCTGTGTTGAAGGCTGAAATCCTTTATCTTCAGCAGCAAGTTTCAAGTTCTAAACACCTTCTGCAAACAAGGTTATGTCATCTGAATAACTTTGGTCTTGTATAAGTCTTCCTCCAAACTTGATGCCACATTCTTCCTAAAGTCCAGCTTCTTGAATGGTTTGATGATTTTCTCAGTATACAGATTTAATAGGTATGGAAAAGGATAATAATTATATATGGTTTTGTATACCATAGAGTCAGAACCTACCCATAGCTAACCATCTGGGGGTTTTCATATGCAATTAATCCCATAAGAAGAGATTGCCTATCCCTCTCCCTTGAACCACCTATCTTTCTAATTGTATCACAGCTTCTTCCTAGTAGACCACCATCAGTCTCCCTTTGTTCAGTTTGGACAACAGCTTCTGGGTTCTTGGTCTAGATCTAGTTTCTGCATGAGTACAATGAAGTGCTTTGGGAATCATAGTCTAGAGGATTCCATGTAGTACAATTCTGTTATCATTAAAAATATCCAAATATCATCTACTTTAAGTTAAAATATGTGATCCAGGTGACTGTTACTCAAAGCCATGTGGTCATGATTAATGCCTGATCACCAATACCCATCTAGCCAAAGCCCCAGAAGCAGTCCTATAAGATTTTCCTTATTATTTTTACTTTTAAACTCAGCATTGTGTATGTTTCTCAGTAATGGTATTTTCCTTTTAGTATCACCTGTCACTGTGATAAGTTGTACCTGATGCCAATCAGGAAATGTTGGGTGGTCTTTGCCTCTGCTAAAATCATGGCTAGGTCTGATTGAATCTTTCAGTATTGTGCTATTTTATTGCCTCATCATATACGAGTTGACTTCATCCTATCTTTGTCCTGGTTAAATCAAGTTCACTAAAATAGTCTATTTAGACTACGTTGGATATCTGCAGTCTTTTACTCCTCAGAGTAACTGATATGGAGTGAAATATCTTTGGAATTATGTGTGATATTTCATTGATTAGAACTTAATTATACAATATTCAGACAAAGTAATTAAATGTTTTTAAATGGAAGATTTCTGGGTTAGGAAAATTCTATGTTGGTTTTTTTTTTCAGAAATAATAATAAGAGAAAGCCAAAATGATAAAATAAAGAAGAGTAAACTTTTATGTATGTCATCTCTAAGAGTTGTATGAAGAAATAGAAATGAAAGTGAATAGAGAAAAAGAGTTCCTCTTTTTTACATAATTGAAAGCTTATGTATTTAGTGGAGGATTTTTTGTTCATATAAGCTTGATTTTAGAGAGTTGATTAGACTACTTACAAGATATTAATTGGGAATTGGTCATGGGGGAGGGGTGAAGAAAGAAAACAGGTAATCAAAAGGAAGCTAGTAAAACAAGCTTTTATTGCATTTAGTTCTTGTTAGGTGTCTTCCATTCAGTTACAACCCATAGCAAACCTAGTAACAGAGATGTGAAACCTGCGGTAATCCTGATAATCTCTGCAATATTCAAGCCCATTGTTAAAGTCAGTGATGATCTTATTGATGGTCTTCCTCTCATTGGTTGGCCTGTTACTTTTCTCAGCATGATGTCTTTTTCCAGTGGCTAGTATCTCCTGAAAACATAACCAAACTATTTGGAATGAGGTTTCACCACCAGAGTCTCTTGTAATAACTTGGCTGCACCTCGCCCACAACATTATTTATTTTTTTTTCTTTTGGTTTTCTTTAGTATTTTCAATACTCTTTGTCAACATCAAAATTCAAAGACATCTTCCCTCCCCCAGATGATTATCTAACTTTGACATAAGCATGAATCAAGTATACATAATTTAGGAAGCTCTAGTGGCCTAGTGGTAAGAAGCTATGCTATAATCCCAAAGGCATGTGGTTTGAGACCACCAGCTGCTTCTCAGGAGAAAGGTGGGAAATCTCCGCCCATGCAATTAATTTCCTTTGGAAACCCTCTGGAGGATCAGATATGGGTGGGTTCCAACTTTAAAGTGCACAATGACAACAACAACAATAACATACATAGCATGTCTTGAAAGCTGTAGGTTAGACTTCAAACTAACATTCTTGCCCTTTGGGACGTTGAAAAGTTCCTTGGCAACATATATGCCCATTGCAACACATTTTGTGATTTCTTGATTGATGCTTGATTGATTGGTGTTGATTGTGGAATCAAATAAAACTAGATAGTTGGTAACTTCAATTTTTTTTCTATCATGAGAGGAGTGTTTGGCAAAAACATTTTGAGTATTCTTGACATTGAGATGTAATCCATATTGAAAGTTATTGTCTTTGATCTTTTTTTCTGTAAGTACAAATTATGTTAACTTTTTTCAAACAAGGTTATATTATCTGTTTATGTAGGTTAATTATGTAAAAGTTTAGATTATCAAATTATTTTCTCAACGTTGTTGTTGTTATGTGCCATCAAGTCATGTGTGACTCATAGCAACCCTATGTACAAGAGCCCTAAATGCCATTCTATCCTGTGCCAAGCTTTCTGTCTCAAACACATTCATTCCCACAACTCCACTCACAGAATCGATCCATCTCATTGAGGGTCTTCCTCTCCTGCGCTGCCCCTCCACTCTCCCAAATGTGATGCCCCTTTCCAAGGACCAGTCCCTCCTTGCAATACGCCCAAAGTATGTTAGATGAAGCTTCAGAATCCTTGACTCCAGGGAACATTCTGGCATCATCCTCTCCAGGACAAACCTGTTTGTTCTCCTAGCAGTCCATGGTATATTCAACACTCTACTCCAGCACCACAACTCAAAGGCATCAATTCTATTTCTATCACTGTCCAACTCTCAGATGCATAGCACGTAATTACAAAGACCATAGCCTGTATCAGGCGCACCTTAGTCTCCAGCCTGACACTGTTGCACATCAGTACTCTTGAGAGGTCCCTCACAGCTGACTTTCACAATGCAATTCATCTCCTGATTTCTTGGCTGCTGTTACCAAGAGTGTTGACTGTGGAACCAAGTAAACAAAAACTGTTAACTATGTCAATCTCTTCACCATCCATACTGATGCTGTGGTGAGAATCTTTGTTTTCTTGATATTGAGCTTCAATCCATATTGAAGACTGCAGTCCTTGACTTTTTGTAACAAGTGTTTCAGGTCCCCCTCAGTTTCAGCAAGCAGGGTTGTGTCATCTGCATAACACAGGTTGTTGATGATTCATCCACCAATCCTGATGCCACCTTCCTCCTCGTCTCAGATGATCTGTTCTGCATACGGATTGAAAAGGTATGGAGACAAAATACATCCCTGACGGACCCCTTTCTTGATTTGAAGCATCCATTGTCTCCCTGCTCTGTTCGGACGACTGCCTCTTGGTCCAAGTATAGGTTCCGCATTAGCACAATCAAATGTTCTGGGATTCCCATTCTTCTCAGAGTCAGCCGTTCTCAACATAGAGATTGAATACGACCCTTCTATTGAGAGTTATGTTGTTAAAAGATGGCAGAAATTATCTCATGGTTCAAAACCATCAACAGCAATTCTGTGGAGACAAATAAAAAACCCCCACAAACAACTCTTTTGAGGTTTACAGCCCCCCAAATCCAAGAGAAATAAATGTGCTCTAAGGCAATGAGATTGTATATTTTGGTTGTTGTTGCTGTTAGGTATCCTCAACTCTATTATAGTAGACACTTAGTGACTATCTGAACAATGGATCATTACCTTACCCGATTCTGTGTCATCTCTGATGTAGTTCACACATTGTTACAGCCACTGTGTCAGTTCATCTCTCTGAGGATCTTCCTCTTTTGCTGACCATCCAATTTACACAGCATGATGCTCTTTTCCAAGGACCAGACATTCTTAACGACATGCTCAAAATATGTGAGATGAAGTTTTACCATTTATGATTCCAAGGTGGACCCTTGTTCACCTTCCCCAAGACATAATTGCTTGTTCTGTTGGCAGTCACAGAATACTCTATACTTATCTTCTCCAACACCACAACTCAAAGCATCATTTATTGTACCATACCTCTTCATTTCCCAACTTTCAAAGGCGTAATAAGGAATTGAAAGACCATGGCTGAATCAGATGCATTTCAGTCTTTACACTGACATCATTGTTCCTTAAAATCCTGAAGAGATCTTTGACAGCCTATTTACCCAATGAATTATGTCTTTGAATTCCTTGAGTACTGGTACCAACATTGTGGACTGTGAATCCAAGCAACTTCAGCCTTCTCTCCGTCTATCACGATTAGCCCTGTGGTGTGTTTTTTGTTCATTTGTTTTTGTTTGTTTGTTGTTTTTGCTTCTTGATGTTGAGATATACTCCATATTGAAATCTATAATCTTCACTTTTCTGCAGTAAAGGTCTCAAGCCTTCTTTGCTTTTAGCAAACAAGGCTGTGTCTCTGCATAACACAAGTTGTTGACGAGTCTTCTTCTGATTCTGATGTCTGCATTGATTGAGTTGCCTGCAATTCACAGTGACCCTATGGACAACAGTTCTGAAGCCTGCCCTGTCCTGAGCCAGTCTCACCGATTCTGACAAACCTATTCTCATTGCTCAGTTACTGCATCAACCCATCTCATATGGAGTCTTCCTCTCTTGCGTTGTCCCTCCACCCTTCCAAGCATGATGTCCTTCTCCAAGGACCAGTCCCTTCTAGCTACATGCCCAAAGTATGTGAGATGGAGCATCAAAATTCAAATTATTCTCTTTCCTAAAATCCAGCCCCTTGAATTGTTTGTTGAATACAAATGGAGAATACTCCTGCTGTGTATCTTTCCTGATTTTAAACCATGCAGTATTACCTTGCTCTGTTTAGATGATAGAAGCTTGGCCTCAATATAGGTTTCATATGAGCACAAGTAAGTGTTCTAGGATCCCCATTCTCTCAATGTTAGCCAGAATTTGTTATTATCTACATAGTCAAATTCCTTCACATAGTCAGTAAATGCAAATAAGTATCTTTCTGATATTCTCTTCTCTCAATGATATACCTGCTGCCACAGCCCCCTCTAAATAGAGCTTTACTTTCTAGCAGTTCTCTACTTACTGTTCAGCTGTTGTGTGGGGGGTTTTTGGTTTGTTTGTTTTGGGGTGTTTTTTTATATTTTAGCTAAGTTTACTTGCATGTGGAATTAATTATATTTTTTATAACGTCTACATTCTGTTGGATTACCTTATTTTGGAATGGGAACATACACGAATCTCTCGCAGCCAGTTAGCCAGATAGCTGTCTTTCAATTTTTTTGTTTTCCCCCAGAGACTGGTACTCATACTGAGAAACAAATACATCTATTTGAATTCTTAGTGAACATTAAAGAGTTTAAGACTACTAATGTTGACGAACATTAAGACTCATTCAAATACAGATCAACTTCCTTCACCTTGAGTGTTGAAAAAAAGTAATATTGTCTTTCTAAAAAAAAAAATAAAATAAGAAGTTGTGGACATAGTTATAGAAGTTAGATATTCAGCATATATATCTGCAGAAAATGTAAGTAGCATAATTTTACTTTGATATATGAGAAGCAATAAAGATCAAACTGGATATTTTACTTTAAACAGTTAACTGTGCAAATCTCATAGCAGATATCTTGAAGGTGGAGCAAGTAGGGCAAAATTTGATCTGTTGCTCATAAAGTGTCTATGAGTTGTAGTCAACTCATCATTGTAGTGAAACATTCATGTTGCTTCCAGGACCTTAAGGAACAGTGTTAGGTTATACCCTAGATGTAAGAAGTTGCCCGACCAACCCAAAGATGACTAGTTCAAATACACCAGCTCTTTTGCAGCAGGGAATTTGGCATTCCCTTCCCATGTGACTGACTGGCTCAGATTATTTGCTGGAAGGTCAGTTATCCATAGGTTTCAACTTGAAGGTACAAAACAATAAAGAATAACAAGAGAAAAGAAATAAAACGCCTACATTGTACAAGCTATCTGCCGGGAACAGTGTTTAGATTTTTTCTCTTGATGTTTATGTTTCTAGGTACTGTTGAATTAAGTATGATTTAGAGACTTTAGAAAAACAGATCTGAACCCTGTCTTATACTGTGGCATCTTTATCATCTATGATACATTTGAGTTCACTGTCACCGTCACCATGTCAATCTATGTCATTGAGGTTCTTCCTCTATTTCACTGACCTTCCATCTTTCCACATATGTTGTCCCTTTTAAAGGAAGAATAACTTTTCCCAGTAACACGTTCAAAGTATGTGAGACAAAGCTTTACCATCCTTGCCTTTAAGAAGTATTCTGAATGAACTTACTCCAGGAGATATCTGTCTAGTTCTCTATCTCTACATTAATGGTTTTCTGTAGTATTTGTCCATATGGGGTTGAGTTAGTTCATTTAGCAAAATGCTCTCCGGTCTCTCCTATGTTAGGTAGTGGTTTACAAAATCATTTCTCCAGCATACCACGTAGTGCTTGTTCTTTTGACAGTCCATAGATTTACTCTTCCTTAATAACACAACTCAAAGACATCAATTCGTCTTCTGTAATCCTTATTGATTATCCAGCTTCCAGTGGCATAGCAAGTGATTGAAATGACCATCGCTTGATCAAATGCAAATTAGTCTTCAAACTAAAGCCATTGCTCCTCTATACTCCATCAACTTTACTGTTATTCTACAGTTCATTTTTTCATGGTTTTCTCCCTCACTCTCCCCTCTTCCCTCTTCCCCAGTCCATTTTCCAGTGGACCTCTTGTTCACCACCTCTTGTTCCTGATTCTTGTTGTTAACATAATGTTGTTGTTGTTGTTGTTGTTGTTGTTAAGTGCCATCGAGTCGCAGGCGACTCATATTGACCCTATGAATGAAAGGACAGTCCTCGACACTTGGGTGCCTTTGATCTTCTCTCCAGGTTCATAGGCTTTCCGGAGGCAAGCTATTATGGAAGTGGATGCCACTCCTCCTTCCAAGCTTGTTTTAATCAGGGCGCTCCACCCCACTCTCCACATTGGGTAACCAGCCATTAATACATTTGACACTTCATTGTCACGGGTTCACATAATACCTAGTCATATATTCTTTTCGGATAGTTCTTTTTCCCATCTGATCCACTGCACTAGTCATTATCTATTCACTATTCTCTGTACTTTGGAGATGTTTCTGACAGCAGACTTTGCATATGCAATATGTCTCAACCATTCCCTGACTGTTGCTACCAAGGACGCTGAGTATGGGTTCACGAAAGAGGAAATCTGTGACAATTTCCATCTTTTCTCCTTCTCTCATGATGTTATTTATTATTTCAATAATGAAGATTTTTTTTCTGTAGGCTGAGAAAACAGGGCACAATTTAGAGAAGATAAAGTGAAGAAAATAAATCTCTAGAAATCTGAAAGAACTCTCCTAAAAATATACAGATTGCTGGACTAAATACGAACAACATAAAGCTTCACCAAGACCTTGAAGGCACAATAAGAGACTCACGAGTTAAAACATTCCTAATCACAAGCATTCAGTTGTGAAAAATTAGAAATGAGAATTTACAGTGATAGCCCAGGACTTCATTTGAGGTCCTAGATAATAAACAACTTAATAGTAGTTCTAAGTGTGTCTTGGAGTCAAGAATATTTAAGTTCCACAACTGCAACACTGAAAACAAACTTGAGATGAGGTGATTTTAACAAGATGGTAACCCATCCTCCACAGAAACTTCAAAGGACAGTAGAAATGAGAAGAACACATTATACCAGATCGCTGGAAGCAAATTAAAAGTTATAGCAGCCTAGTACAACAGTTAGCTTAAATGTATCACATCATGAGGCTGCTTTCATTCTGTTGTACATATGGTCACTATGACTCATAGTCATAGTCTTCCAACAAGTCACCTTGCAACAACAGGGAACACCGATAGTCACAAAGCAATTTTTAAATTGGAAGAAAGTTTTGTGACTTTCTCCAGTTGCTTCTATATAAACATTGTCCTGCCTTGGTGACAGTGTTAAAGTGACAGTAGTCTACATTCCAAAGAAAAATCCTGGCATCTTTTCCAAGAGAAACAGAAAAGAGGGGGTAGAGAAAGAGTGCACAGCCAGGGAAAGAATTCCAATACATTGCGAATTTCCGTTGGGTTTGCAATACTATTTACTTACGTACACGAGACAGATTCTTTTTTCTTTTCTCTTGGATTGGATGGTTGACTTGAGCTACCAAACTTTTGTTTAGCAGTTTAATAGTCAACACAATATGAAGCCAGGCTCTCTG
>NW_006399909.1:5382709-5388707 GCF_000299155.1 Elephantulus edwardii
AAAATGAGAAGGAAATTCTGTCAGTAGAATCACACCTAGGAAAGTAGAGATAATAAACCTGAGAATTAAGATGGTAAAATAGTTATTACAGGTTTAAAGTAAAACAAAAAGCAACATAGAGAAAATGGAAGGAAGAATTCAATCAAATTTCTAAAAATATATCTGTAACTATAATTCCACTATATCAGAAACAACAAAAGTGTCAATGAAGAAAAAATTCTCAGTAAGTTGAAGATGAAATAGTGGAATATATCAAAAACAAAGCAGAATGAGGACAAAAGGCTAAACATATACAAACAAAAAGTTTAAAGAAAAAGTGCATCTCTGCAGCACAATAATAAACAAATAGGAAATTATTATAAAAAATCCAAACAGGAAGCTTTAAAAATTTTATAAACACTAACTGACCTAAAAAGATCCAATAACAGGAAACAAACACTCATCAGTTTTTGTTTATCTCATAAAACAGCCTAACGGATTTTCAGAACACAGTAATAAAGAAAATAAAAAATTGAAAAGACTTAGAGGGAAAAGATTTTGTTTTTATACAGAGGATACCATATGAGAACATTCACAGCATTTTTGAGAGGGAAAAAATAGACATTAAGTATAAGCCAATTAACAATTTTAAGGTGCTGAAAGAAAAGCCACATTTTCAAACTAGATTCCCGAAGACAAGAAAAACACACCTTAACATTAGAATTATACTTTTCCTGTATTAACATTATAATGCAAGCTAAATAAAGCTCTTTGTGTGAACATAAAATAACCTTATATAGATATCTACATATATAGTAGGGGTAGAGAATTCTAAATGACAAAAAAAGCAGGTAAATGTAAAAGAATTTTTCCTGAGTTTTAAAAGGCCATAGGGTCATTGTTTCTTGCCAGGTTTATAACACAAGGTATAATAATACAAATGATGAAAATAAAAATTAAAAATCCAAAAGAAGTTGTTGTTTTAGGTACCATTCAGTTATCTATAACTCATAGCGACACTAAGCACAGTGCATTGACACGATATCCTCTCCCATGCCATCCTCACACAGTCAACTTTGTTTAAATGAATTGCTTTAGCCACTATTCCAGTTCCTATTGCAGTTCATCTAGTTGAAGATCTTCCTCTCCTTCGCTCATCTTCCACTTTTACATTTGCATTTTTTTTGCTTGTACTTTTCCAGGAAATTACTACCTCTAATAATATGTCCATAATATTTGTGGTTATGTGCCATTGAGTCTCTTGCGACTCTGATAATTTTGGCCTCTGTGGAGAATCCTGGCTCCAGATTTTCTAAGACTGACTTATTTTTTTCTTACCATCTATGCTGTAAATACTCTTTTTTTTCTTTTTCTTTTTTGTAAATACTCTTAACCAATATCACAACCTAAGGTTGTTGTTATTGTTATGTGCCATTGAGTCACCTGTGACTCATAGCGACCCTATATACAACAGTCCTAAACCCTGATCTATCCTGTGCCAATCTTATTGTCTTTGACACACCTACTCCCATTACCTCAGTCACTGAATCAAGCCATCTCATCAAGGGTCTTCCTTTCTTGTGCTGTCCCTCCACACTCACAAGAGTGACATTAATCTCCAAGGACTGGTCCCACCTTGCAACCTGTTCAAAGTATGTCAGATGAAGCTTCAGAATCCTTGCTTCCAAGGAGCAGCCTGGTGTGACCCTCTCCAGGATGAACCTGTTCGTTCTCCTAGCAGTTCATGGTATATTCAACTCTTCTCCAACACCAGAGCTCAAAGGCATAAATTCTCTTTCTGTCATTCCTAGTTATTGACCAGCTTCTGATGAATAGTAAGTACTTGTTAAGACTATAGCCTATATCAGGCACACCTTAGTCTCCAGACTGACATAGCTGTTCTTCAGTACTTTTGGAGAGGTCTTTGAAAGCAGGCTTTCCAATACAGTTTATCTTTTAATTTCCTGGATGCTGGTGCCAAGAGTGTTGATTGTGGAGCCAAGCAAACTGAAGCTGTTAACAATCTCAATCTCTTCATCATCTATCATGATGCTGTCAATTGGCCCAGTGATGAGAATCTTTGTCTTCTTGATGTTGAGCTTCAAACCATATCTAAGGCTGCAGACTTTGACCTTCTGCAGCAAGTGTTTCGTGTCATCCTCAGTTTCAACAAGCAGCAGGGTTGTGTCATCTGTGTAATGTAGATTGTTGATGAGTCTTCCTCCTATTCTGATGCAATATTTCTCCTCATAGAGCCCAACCTCATGGGTAATCTTTCTGCATATAGGTTAAAAAGAAATGGAGATAGGACACATTCCTGGTGTATACCCTTCACAATCTTGAAAGATGCACTGTTTCCTTGCTCTCTTCTGATAACTGCCTCCTGGTCCAAGTATAAGTTTTGCATAAGCAAAATCTAGGATATCAATTCTTACTTTGTCCCTGGAGAATAATAAAGGGTATGTTGTTTATGTGTGCTGTAGAGTCAGAACTGATGACCCTCAGGGAGATTTTCAGAGGCTCTTAATTTCATGGGAGAATACTGCCCATCCTTCTCCTGTGGCGCAACTGGTAGTATCGAACCAGGTGCCTTAAGGACTGCAGTGCACCTTGTAGTCACTAGGCCACCAAAGCTCTCTATTGGGGATAAGTGTGAGTATTTTCTTTTTTAAATTCTGCAGTATGTGCATAAATATTCAATAATACTCATGGGTGGAAGTGTGGCACTGATTTGGAGCATTTACTGACTTATTTAAATATTCTCAGTACAGCTTTGCAGAAGCAGTTAAGGGTACTTCCCTCCTGTAGAGCTAAGAGGAAACATGAATATTTGCTGCATAGGTTGTGTGTATCTACTCCAGTTATCACTGGCTGAGTGTGTGTGTGTGTGTGTGTGTGTGTGTGTGTGAAGTTATTTATGTGAAGACAAATAAAAATTCATATCATAGACCTAAATGCTAATAACAGGTAGTAAGGAGAATAATAATTACAAAACAGAGCTATATTAGAAGTCAATAATGGATATACAATGACGTCTTTGGGGAGAATTAGCTCAAGGTCATACAGTAGTTTACATTTAGCTGATATTTTAAAAATTGCCGATTCAAACAAAAAATAA
This sequence comes from Elephantulus edwardii, assembly GCF_000299155.1. NCBI lineage: Eukaryota > Metazoa > Chordata > Mammalia > Macroscelidea > Macroscelididae > Elephantulus > Elephantulus edwardii. The sequence continues at coordinate 5,385,807 of NW_006399909.1, forward strand.
AAGAGAAGAAATGTGTGACAATTTGTTTTGAGAAAAACTGCAATTAGTTATGATTGGAATGGCATAGATAAGTGTTTGTATGGGATTAACTTTCTGAGTAAAGTTAGTAAGATTTTTACTAATATTTAAAGTAAAATATGCCTCATCTTGTTAATGTTCTCCTAAATTGTGAACCAATTTAATATCCACCAATCTACTGTGTTAGTTAATGCAAAAATATATTTTGTCATTATATTTTTGTTGCTGGGTGCCTTTGAGCCGAGTATGAATCATAGCGACTTTATGAACAATGTGTTATGAACCCTGTCATATCCTGTGTCATCTGACACATTAGAGCCCATTGCAGCAGTCACAATGTCAATCTATCTGTTCCAGGGTCTTCCTTGCCTCCGCTGACCCTTCATTCTTCCAAGCATCATGTCCCTTTCCAAGGGATACCCCCTCCTTGCAACATGCCTGAAGTATGTGAGGTGAAGCCTCAACAGCCCTGCCTGCAAAGAGCACTCTGGCTGCATCCTCTCCAAGACATATTTGTTTGTTCTCTTGGCCGTCCATGGAATGTTCAGTTCTCTTCTCCAATATCACAGTTCTAAAGCATCAATTATTCTTCTTTTATCCTTATTCACAGTCCAGCTCTCAGATGCATAGCATGTGATCTTCAGAAAGATCACACAGTTAAGACAATCTATAATGATGAACATGTCATAACTATTCTGAAAAAAATGGTGTGACTAAATTTTATGAAGGGGTGTCCTAGAGGCAAGAAGCTTCCCTGAAATCCCAAAGGCACGTGGTAAGGCCACCAGCTGCTCCAATGAAGAATGATGGGAAATCCCCTCCTTTGCAATTACTGCCTCTGAAAACATGCCAGAGGGTCAACTATGGGTCAGGTCCAACCCCATGGTACATAACAACGACCTATTATTTAATTGCTATGTATGTATCTGTAACTAGATTAAACACTCTGCTATATTAAAAACAGTGTGTTAATTGAAACCCTGAAGATTAGAAAAAGATTTATAGCTATAAATACAGGTGACACTATTAGAAAGTTTATTCATTTTGCCAGATGACTAAATATTTGTGATCTAATTTACACATTAATAAAATAGGGAAAAATTACCGCATACTTTAGAGAATTGTTATTCAAACTAAATGAATAAAGTTACAATCCTTAATATAGTACCTAAAATATATAACCAACCAGCATAATTGTTATTTTAATTATTACAGAAGTAGCTAACATGTTTATAGACCTTAATATATTACTTCATCATTCTTGTGCATTTTCACATATTAATTAATTTTACTATTAGCTTTATTTCTGTCATCATTTCCTGAGATTTAAAAGTATGTTTGTGACTATAAAAGTTAACCATAAATTGAAAAAAGGTAAATTCTGTTAATTGCAGAGAAAAATATTTTTATCATTACCATTGGGTTGTAACTGACTCAGCAGACCCTGCTGTGGGCTTTAACAGGCTGTAAATTGCATGGTAGCAGAGTGTGCATTTGTCTCCCATGGAGCAACTGGTAGATTTGAACTGCCTGGCTTTGGTTTGGCATGTTCCTATTTTTTTAACATAGGCAATAGGAAAAGTACTTCCATTTTAGAAAACAAAGTTTTCTCAGAGTATCAGCTTGCAATATATTAAAACATTGTACTCTATCTATCTATCTATCCATCCATCTATCTAATCCATCTATCCTTTTTATAATGTGTCTTCGAGTTACCTGAGACCTATAGCAATACATTTGAACCTCACCCTATCCTTAGCCAGTCTCACTGTCTCAAATACACCTACCTCCCTTACCCCAGTTACTATGTCAATCCATCTCATCTGGGATCTTCCTCTTTTGCACTGTCCCTCCACTCTTCTAGACATGATGTCTTTCTCCAAAGACTGGTCTCTCCTGGCAACATGCCCAAAGTTTATGAGATGAGGCTTCAAAATTTTTGCCTCCCAGGAGAAATTTGTGTAGGAGAACCTGTTTATTTTCTTGGCAGTACAGGGCAGAAGAGTTTAATACTCTCCTCTAGCACTACAACTCAAAGACATTGATCCATCTTTTGTCATGATTAGTCAATGTCCAGTTCTCTGATGCATAGCAAGTAATTGTGCAGACCATGTCCTGGATCAGATGGCCCTTAGTCTCTAAACTGACATTGCTGCTCTTTAGCAACCTGGAGAGATTCCTTACAGCAGATTTTCCCAGTGCAATTTGTCTTCTGATTTCCTAACTTGTAGTACCAAAAATGTTGTTGTGGACCTTAGCAAGCAGAAATCGTTAACAATCTTAATCTCTTCTCCACCTGCCATGGTGCTGCCAATTGACCTAGTGGTGAAAGTCTTTGTCTTCATGGTGTTGAGCTTAAACTCATAATGAAAACTATAGTCCTTGACCTTCTGCAGCAAATGCTTCAGGTCCTCCTTAGTTTCAGCAAGCAAGGTTAAGTACATTGATATAAATTCAATACCATTTATTTTTGAGCCTGATAAAATAGTTCTCTTAATAGTTTTCAATACTTTAAAGTGTATGTTCATGGCAAAGTGCTGCATATTTATTTTCTCCAGCTATAGAACCTAGATTCACTTTAGATTTCACAGCATGTGCCATCTAGACTTGGATTTCTATGTTTATTTAATTACTTATTTATCCCTGGTGTTTCAACTTTGCATTTTCAATGAATAACTTTTATAATAAGGATGTTATTTGTTTAGTTATTTTCTTTTGAGTCAGAAGCCCATCTTTCTCCCATGTAGCAATTGGTGGATTTGAACAGCCTCCTGCCCTAAGTCCCTAAGTAGTGTCAACTGAAGGGCATTATTTCCTCCTTTAGTTTTCCTAGATGGCTTTTAACATCAGAGAGAGAGAGAGAGAGAGAGAGAGAGAGAGAGA
>NW_006399909.1:5388807-5392548 GCF_000299155.1 Elephantulus edwardii
AGAGAGAAGAGAGAAGAGAGAAGAGAGAAGAGAGAAGAGAGAAGAGAGAAGAGAGAGAAGAGAGAGACAATGAATTAATAATATTAAAAATGTAGGTTTTAATGCCTAAAGAATAGCCAATAGGGAGTTTACACTGCACTTCTAAACCAAAGACCACACCCACACCTCTTTTATGGTGGTTCAAATCTATCCCTCTGAAGGGCCATCTAGGAGTTGGTTCCAACTCAATGGTAATGAGTTTAGTCTGAGTTAAAGATAAGTGGCTTAGATTTTGGGTCTGGGCTGTCTGTGTTTGAATCCTGGGCCCTCCATCTGTTGCTGTGGGTATTTAGAAAAAAATGCCTGGGACCCTTCTTTCCATCAAGGATACATGGATTTCAATGTTACAGAATTAATGTGAGAATATGTACAACAATTTAAAATGTTTGCATTAAGTTCTGGCATAGAATTCATTCTAAAATATGTAAAATTTTCCTATATTTGGGAATAGCAAAGAATTGGGCACTCAGCTACTGACTGAAAAGTTGACAGTATGAACCCCCCCTTAGTTGTCTTAGATGACAGGTGTGGATGGATGTTCTGAAAGGTCACAGCCTTGAAATACATGTGGAACAATACTCTTCTATACACATAAGTGGTCATGAGTTCAAATTGACTGAATAACACAAAGGATGCAAGTTACTTAGATAACTATTAGTTATAATTTTAAAATAACCAGGTTTATTTGTTTTTCAATTAGTTGTTGTTGTTAGGTGCCATTGAGTTGACTATAACTCAGTGATCTTATGAAGAACAAATCAGAACCTTGTCCTTCCTGTCCAGTGCAATCTTCACACTTCCTGACACATTAGAGCCCATTGTAACAGTCACAGTACCAAGTCACCTGTTTGAAGGTCTTCTTCTCCTTTGCCAATCCTCTACTGCACCAAGCATTATGTCCCTCTTGATTATTGCACTAGATTTTAAATTATCTGCTTTGATAAGGAGTGCACAATTGACCCAATATATCACAACCCTCCCTCACAGAACATAATTGCTACATTTTTAAATATCTTTATTGAGATTTTAGTGAAAGATTATAGAGAACTTGGATTTCTATTCATTCATTGTTGCACATCTTCCACACTTCCCATAATTATCAAGCAACATGATGCACCACTGTTATCTCATGTTAGCTTTAGGGTCTTATCTTTCCCCAAAGTAAAATATATGCACTTATATTTAAGATTATTGTGTGTTACAGAATGTCCATTTCTCCAATCCCCAACCACATATCTGTCTTCTCATAAGGAATGTGAAAATATTTAACAGTTTCCATGTCCATTTAACAGTTTCCATGTCCAGTATATGCATCTCATGTCACTGCTATGCAAAATGATTGCTGGGCATTACAAAGGCATAGTACATATAAAACCTATAAGACATAGGTCTGCATAGTCATAATGTATTTTGTTTTATTAGCTTTTTTTGGTGTGTGTTGCTATACCTTCCATATTTGTAGCTTTTGCTGATTATATTTATACTGCCGAGTTGGCTGATAAGGAACAACATCCCACAAGGCTCATGAGTGTTGCAGTGTTCTCTCTCTGTGTTGAATTTTCTTTTAAACATATTACTGTGAAGAGGTTCATTGCTCTCAAACTCAGCAGAACGAGTGCTACTGATGATGGTTGCAAGAGGTGAAGGAAGAGCTTCAATTTAGAAGTAAAACAAAGAGTTAGTACCACAAAAGTGGAAAATCAATAAATCCTATTGCTAGCAATTTAGTTGCATTGTTTATGACAACCATGACAATTCTCAAAATGAAAAGAAAAGAAAAAAAAAACAAAAATAACAACAACCTTCCCAAGCTGTTAAGGATAGTTGCCAATGAAAACTACATTGCTAAAGTAAATATGAGAAGAACTTTGACATGGATCAATTTCTCCCACCATCAATTGACTAAGAAACATAAGAGCTAATTCCTATTAGCATATTGACAGTCACCGCTAGTTTATCCAAATGATTAGAGATACATAAAGAAAAAGTAGAACCCTGTTAAAATGGACTGCTTGCACATAGTCTATATCATACAATATTATGTATGATAGACTGTATCTTGGCATTAAGTGACACATGACTGTTGTGTTGTTGTTGTTGTTAAGTGCTGTAGAGTCACAGGCAACTCATAGTGACCCTATGAAACAGAGTCCTCGACGCTTGGGTGCCTTTCATCCTCTCTCCAGGTTCATAGGGTTTCCAGAGGCAAGCTTTTACAGAAGTGGATGCCACTCCTCCTTCCACAGGACTGTAGTATACTTATAATTAAATAAAAAATGAACAAACCACTTTTTTATAAGTTTGATTTTTGCCCTTATGATATAATGATAACATTTGAGTTTGTGAATTTTCTGGAATTGGCTTACATGCATAGCTGATTTTTTTGCGTTTATTTTTAATTAATAGTATGTTGGGATAAATGACCACTAGCTTTACTTTGCAGTATAACTTATTTATACAGTTCAGTAAACTTCTTTATAATTATTATTTTGGTAAATGGCACTATTTCATCTTAAACATATATTTAAAATTTCATAATCATATATTTAGTTAATCACTAAGCATTTAGTATATTTTCAGGCTAATACTGTTTCTAAAAAAATCACAATCAACATTCTTTGTAAAACGTATTTTAAGATCATTTTCAGAATATAATTGAAAAACTCTATTAACTATTTATATTTAACAATTTTTAATTGAAAAAAGAAATCTTTATAGAAATATGACACAAATGTAGTCTCATGCTTATTTCTTTTAAATTATTTTATTGTTATTGTTAGGAGTCATCGAGTTGACTATGTTTAATGGTATCCCTAAGAACAATAGATCAAATTTTCCCCTATTCTGCACCATCCTCATGATCTCCACATCATTCAAAGCCATAATCACCGTCATTACATCAGTCCATTTGATTGAGATTCATCTGATACAGGCTATGGTCTTTGCAATCATGTGTTATGCATCAGAGAGCTAAACAATGACTAGGGAGGATAGAAGGAGAATTGACGCCTTTGAGCTGTGGTGCTGGAGAAGAGTACTGAATATATACCATGGACTTCCAAGAAAACAAACAGATTCATCCTGGAGAGGGTTAAACCAGGCTGCTCCTGGGAGGCAAGAATTCTGGGGCTCTGTATAACATACTTTGGACATGTTGTAAGGAGGGACTGACCAGTCCTTGGAGCAGGTTATCATGCTTAGGAGGGTGGAGGGATGGTGTAGGAGGGGAAGACCCTCTATGTGGTGGATTGATTCAGTGACTGGGGTAATCAGGATGGATGTGTCAGAGGCAGTGTGACAGGCACAGGATAGAGCAGGGTTTAGGACTGTTATACACAGGGTCACTATGAGTTGCAAGTGACTCGACGGCACGTAACAACAAAAACAACAACAACAACATATCCTTGATAGCCTTCCTCTCTTTTGCTGACCCTCAATCTTTTCAGCATGATTCCATTTCCAAGGACTGGCTCTTTCTCAAACTGAGCCATGATATGAGGTCAAGTGTCACCATCCTTACCTCTAGGAGTAGCCTGGTTGCATTTCCTTCAAGATACATCTTCAAGTCCACAGAATACTCAACACCACACTTGAAGGCAGACTGGCCATCTTAGGCTGTGGATGAGTTCTTCCAATCTCAGCATCACATTCTTCTTCATATAGACCAATTTCTCAAACAAATTTCTTATCCTATAGATATTA
>NW_006399909.1:5392823-5393358 GCF_000299155.1 Elephantulus edwardii
CCTCCTTACAACAGGTCCAAAGTATGTTAGATGAAGCCTCAGAATCCTTGCCTCCAAGGAGCTGCCTGGTTTAACCCTCTCCAGGATGAAACTTTTTGTTTTCCTAGCAGTCCATACTTGTCTCCAGCACCACAACTCAAAGGCATCAATTCTTCTTCTATCCTCCCTTGTCATTGTCCAACTCTCTGATGCATAACAAGTTATTGTAAAGACCATAGCCTGTACCAGACACACCTTATTCTCCAGAGTGACACCATTGCTCTTCAGTACCCCGGAGAGGTCTCTAATAGCAGACTTTTCCATTGCAATACTTTTTTTGATTTCCTGGCTACTGGTGCCAAGAGTGTTGACTGTGGAGTCAAACAGACTAAAGTTGTGAACAATCTCAATCTCTTTACAATCCACCCAGATGCTGCCAATTGGTCCAGTGGTGAGAATCCTTGTCTTCTTGACATTGAACCTTAATCCATATTGTAGGCTGCATCCTTGACCCTCTGCAGCAAGCGCATCAGGGCCTCCTCAGTTTCAGCAAGCA
>NW_006399909.1:5394113-5396394 GCF_000299155.1 Elephantulus edwardii
AAACTTCCTAAAATCTTTCTGTCTCAATCAATCCTTTTTGGTACATAGAGTCTGTATTCATTCCAAGTACTGATGCTATCATCATCATTCATAATTTTTCTCACTGTTGTGCCTCTGAGACTTGAATTCTTTTCAGTTTTATGCTATATATACTATAAATATTTTAAGTTTTCATGTACTAACAATTTACTGTCCAAAATCAGAAAATAATTCCAACATCTAGCCACATAATACTCAAAATGAAAAAGAAAGTATTTCACTTGTACTTTTTCAATTCTAATTTGCTTTATTTGAATAAGTTCTTAATGCTACAAATCTTTACTTAGCAAATATTTATTAGAAAAAGATAGTAATTAGAATGTGCCAGGCACTTCTTCTTGAAAACTTCAAAAGAAAGTCCCTTTTCTAAATTCCCATGTAAGTGCTAGTCTATATAATTAACCTACCCTATTATGTTTACTTTACATTTAGGTATTTTTAAGACTATATTAAGAATTTATTGCTAAAAGACAGCTAGTAATTATGATTGATTAAGAAGATCTAATATAATAATAAAGCACTCTGTTATAATAAAGAAACAATTTGTTCTACAAAGTAATATAAGTTTACATTGAAAAATGTACTTAACTTGGAGAAGTAAGTGAACTGTAAAGGGTACATGCAAAATGACAAACCACTTCCTGGCTCCATTATAATAGTGTGTGTGTGTGTGTATACACACATATATGTATATACATACATAGATAATATAGATACACATACATACATATATGCATGCACATATATGTATGTATGTGTATCTATGTATGTATGTCCTATAATATCTTACTGAAGGTTCATAAAAATCATGGTTGACTATGTTATAGTAATTTAATCATGACCAAAGTAATAGAGTATAATGGCTGGAGATTAACTTGTTAGAAAATTATTCTTGTTAGTGAAGTTTTTGAATCAGGCAACAATTTTCCTTGCCTGTGTTGATTTTGCACTTTAATTGAACTGTCTTATTATGCATAGATTCACCATTTAGCATATTTTAGTTTCATAACTGCCTTTATATTTTTATCATATTGTAAAGGACTTTATACTAGAGTATATGTCCTTTTATATTGATAAGTACAATAAATGTGTACATGTATAATTTCTAGTTCAGTGATACTCTGATGACAGTTACTCTCAGCAAAGAAAAGTAAAGGAGTAAACTGTGTATGAGCCTAAAATATTTTAAAAAAATGTTCACTGAAAGTGAACATTTTGCATAATAAATAGAGGGTGAGGGGAAAACAGGAAGCCTCTCCACGATAGAGACACATAATAATTGGAACAATGGGCTTGAACTTAGCAATGATTCTGAGAAGGACTGGGCAATGTTTTCTTATGCCATGAAGTTGTTGTGAATAAGAATCAACTTGACAACAATAACAATAATTTTGGCCTTTCACTAGATCCATCAAATCTCAGTAGAAATAGTCTAATTTGGAAAAGCCAGTTGTTAGTCCCACTCAATATAATATCTTACAATTTGAGGCAACTTAACTTTTGCCTCTTGTAAAAAGGCACAGTGTATTATTTACAGGGGAAAGCACAGGACTTTTTATTCCAGCTTATATTCTTCAAAGATTCTTTTTTTTTTCATTTCATTGATTCATTAATGACAAAATTGATGATAATAACAATATAATATTGATGATAATAACAATATAATATTGATGATAGTAACAATATTAGTAGTGTCAACAACCAACATATTTACAATTCTACGAAAGACTGTAGGAGTTCAACATGTTATTGTAGTTGTTAAGTGCTTTGAAATACATAAAAAAATATAGCAACCCTATGAACACATTGAAACCTTGCCTTATAATTCACCACCCTCATAATCACCATGCTCAAGCCCAGTTAGTCACTGTGCCAGTACATTTTGTTGAAGATCATCCACTCTCTTGGTCACCCAATATTTTTCTAAGCATAATGGCTTTTTTGTCTAAGGACTAGCTACTGCTGACAACACAGCCAAAATATGTGAGACAAAGTATCACCATCTTTGCTGCTAGAATGTACATTGGTTTCACTTCTTCCAAGACAGATTTACTTGTTCTTTTGACACTTCACAGACTATTCAGAGTCCATAGAATACTCTTCACCAACACCACATTCTAGAAACATCAGTTTATTTCATTCTTTATTATCTATTGTCCAAACTTCACATGCATATGAAGCAATTGAAAAGTGATATGGCAGTGCTGTTGTTATGTGCAGCTGAGTCACTTGCAACTCATTG
>NW_006399909.1:5399920-5407487 GCF_000299155.1 Elephantulus edwardii
CATAACTCAAAAACATCAAATCTTCTTCTGTCATCCTTAGTCATTATCCAGCTCTCTGATGCGTAGTAAGTAATTGCAGAGACCATGGCCTGGATCAGGAACAGTCGAGTCTCTAGACTGACGTTGCTATTTCTCAGTGCTCTGTAAATGTCTCTGACAACAGATTTACCAAAAATAATACGCCTTTTGTTAATATGACTGTTCATCCAAACATTGACTATCTGGGGGTTTAGTTGTAAGAATCTGAGTTTCAGTCCTGAAGGCAAACAGTTCAAATACACCAGCAACTCTACAGAAGAAAGATGGACAATATCCTCCTTTGTTATTAACTGCTTCTGAACAGCAACAAAAACAACTCAAGCATTGGTGCTTAGAACCCACCTGCTGCTGTTAGTAAACAAAATAGGTAATCTGCTTATGTAAGGATTTAAATCCTTGGAAGCTAAAAATAAAATTTAAAAAAATATAATAGCAGGCTTTAAAAAAAATTTACCCTATTGAATGTGAGAAAAAAATGATAAAACTTAATTTGCTGAATGAAAAAATGGTGCATAATTAAATTGTTAAGTCTACTGTTCATGTAAATAGTCAATAAATGATATTAATATAAAGCATTTACCAAATCTACTTCAAAATACTTGGTAAGGAACAAGTACATCATCTTAAAGACTGAAGTCCAACTAACACATGTCAATAATTGATTTCTATACATGTGAATGTTGGACTAAGAATAAGGAAAAAGGAATATGAATTGATGCTGTTAAGTTGATGTATTGACAAAGAATAGTGAATTTACCACACAGCTAAAAGAACAAGTAAACCACTATTGGAAGAAGCACCATCAAAGTGGTCCATAAGTAAGGATAATAAGATTTCATGAAACATAATTTGGATGTGTCTTCAGGAGAATGCAATCTCTGGAAAGACATATCACTCTATTTCCAGCTTCATTTCTATGAACAAGCTCGTATTTTTCAACTATTATCCTTTATTCATGGTTTCTAACTTTTTGCATTCCAGTCACCAATTATCATTAATGCATTTTATTTGCATGTTAGATTAATTTGGGGCTTCAAGATTTGGTAAAAATGTTTAATTTCTTCATTTTTGGCCCTACATGTAAGAATGTATATTTGAATAATTTTGATTATTCAAAATTAAAATTGAGTTACCTGCTTCTCATAGCAAACCTATGTACAACAGCCCTACACTCTGACTTATCTTATGCCAACCTTATAATCTCTGACACACCCACCTCCATTACACCAGTCACTGAATCAATCCATTTCATTAAGGGTCTTCCTCTCCTGAGCTGTCCCTCCACTCTCCCAAGCATGACGTCCCTGTCCAAGGACTGGTTCCTCCTTGCAACATGTCCGAAGTAAGTCAGACAAAGCTTCAGAATTCTTGCCACCCAGGAGCAGCCCAGCTTCACCCTCTCCAGGACAAACTTGTTTGTTTTCCTAGCTGTCTATGTTATATTCAATACTCTTCTTCAACACCACATATCAAAGGCATCAATTCTCCTTCTTAGTCATTGTCCAGCCCTCTGATGTATATAGCAAGTGATTGCAAAGACCATGGCATGTGTCAATAATTCCATCTTACTTGAATCCACTTACCAGAAGTCAGGAGATGAGTTGTACTGGGAAAGTGTACACTCAAGAAACCCTCTGAACTACTGAGGAACAATATCTAGTTTGAACTAAGGTACACCTAATTCACCCAATGGTCTTTTCAATCACATGCAATAGGGCTGAGATCTGGACAATGAATAAGGATGACAGAACAAGAATCCATGCCTTTGAGCTGCGTTATTAGAGAAGAGTACTTGATGTCAGCCACATAGACAACCAAAATGATGGACTTGTCTTGGAAAAAGCACAGAGAGAGTGCTCAAGAGAGGCAAAGATGACAAACCTTTGTCTCATACTTTGGGCATGTTGTTAGAAGAGGCTATTCCAACTCAAACGTTTTATTAAAGTTCGTACTTCAGCAAAAAAAAAAAAAAAAGAGGCTATTCCTTGAAGAGGGACATCATGCTTGGAAAGATGGTGGGTCGGTGTTAAAGAGGAAGAACTTCAACCAGATGGATTGATACAGTGAATGTTGCAATGGGCTTGAGTATATCAGTAATTATAAGGATGGCACAGGATAGGACAGGGTTCAAATCTGTTGTTATTAGTGGTGCTACGAGTCACACTCAACTCTGTTGCTCCTAACAACAACAATAACTTCTCCTTTGGCTTAGTGTCATAATTTACAGTAATTTTTCTTCAAATAAGTGGTTCTATTGGCTAATTCTGCCACAAACTGTTAAGGTGGTTTATGTTTCCATTTTATAGTCACTACATAGCAGGGAGGCACTTAATTAGAATTTTAATTCAATTTTATTTTTCTATATACTTTTCATTAAATCATACAAGCACCATTAAAAAGAAATAGATCTGCGTATGTTACCTATTTATCTTTTTTGCTTTCTCTTTGCTTCATTTACATTTGGTCAAACATAGCTGAATACAGTGCATTACTGAAACTGTAATAATGGATTAAAAAAGTAGTGGGTTAAGATTTTAATTTCCCTTTCATGTGAAAAACTCAAAAGAAAACAGGAATTCACTACTAATTTTAAAAATCTGAAGGTTTAGAATCTATCTTAACAATTGCTTTAGTAAGTTTTGTAATTTCTCTATTCAATTATATCCTGTTCTTCTACCTTCAAGTTCTCTCCTCAAAATTGTTGTTGATTTTATCATGGACTATCTGAGAATTCTAATGCTACGGAAGGTCATTAGAGAAAATAAATGGATTGTTCCATACAAGTAGACTATGAAGCTGATTAGTCTCCAGTACTTGTTTCTACTGAGATACAAGCTAAAAAGATTATGATTTATTGTTTTCTCTCAAGTGCTGAAAATTCAAGGCTACTCGAAGTGCTATTTTGCTATAATAGCCTTAACAATTTAGCTCTTAAACAGCCTTAAGTATAAAAAAAAATTGGTTGAAGAAGATAATTGTATCTTTTAAGATTATAATACTTTAAAATTATTTAGAAAGACAGAATCATATTTATGAGACTGTTAGGTATTTCCCCTACATAAATTAGAAATTATTTCATTCCAGTGGTTTTATATAAAATAAGGCATTAAAATCTGCCATATCATGGTTTAAAACAAGCAAGCAAGCAAACATACAAACAAAACCCATAAAGACACAATGAGAAAGTAGGAAACATACTTTGACTATTTAATGATCTAATCCAAAAGATCTAACCTGTAACTTTTTGCAAATTTTTTCAGCTCGAATATTGAATAGAAAAACAATGATAAAGGAGGCTAATTCTAAACCAAAATTATGTAAACTTAGTAGATCCAGGAGGGATTTGTCACCTCTCAATTTTTAAGATTTATAATGAAAATATAGAAGGAACCTGAATGGAGAAACTGTTTTGTCATGATGCTATAATAATCTTTTAAACTATTTTTTAGGAGTTTGAAACCACAATAGAGTTCTTCTATAGAAGATTATAAACCAAAAAAAAACCCCAAATGGAACAGTTGTACTCTATAAAAAATGAAACATCCGGGATTCAGTTCCCTGACTAGGAAGTCAATAATAAACAATGAAATTTATAGTCAATGAAGACTGAAAATAGCTTCTATAAAATGTTCAGAATTGTGTAATTTACATGATAATAGGAATTTGATAAAATATAAAATAGAACTTTACAATATTGGAATTTAGAAAACCAAATAGATTATATTGGTAGTAGGTAAAGACTTTCTTGGTCTCTTCCTGCTTCTATCAATTGTTGAAATTCATGGCTTTATAGATTTATCTGTCTTCATGTTTTCCTGGTACCCTCTTCAAGTTGGTATTTTGGTGTTCATTCCGTACTATTTTGGTTTAAAGACTTCAGTAGAGTGAATTTTAATATCTAATCAAATATATTGAAGCTGTCAATGATTTCTTTTTATTTGGGTTCCACATTCAAAAGACCTTTCCAAGAGCTAAAGAACAATGATATCAATTTAAAGACTAAGGTACACCCAATCCAAGCCATGTAATACATATAGACAATGTAAGAACTGATGCCACTGAACTGTGGTGTTGAGAGGAGTACTGAATATCCCATGGACTGTCAAAGTAACTGCCAAGTCTGGAGGAAGTACAACCAGAATGCTCTTAAAGTCAAGACAGTGAAGCTTTGACTCACAAGCTTTTGACATGTTGTCAGGAAGGACCAGTCCTTGAAAAAAGACATCATTCTGAAAAATAAAGCAGGCCAGACAAACAGAAAATTCTCAAGATGCATTACGCAGTACCTCTAACAACGTTGATGATAGGTGCCAGCAAGCCAAGTATGACTCATAGTGAACCTATGAACAGCAGATCTGAAACTTGTCATATCAGGTGACATCTTCATAACCTCTAACACACTTGAGCCCATTGTTGCAGAAGCTTTTCTAACTACCTGGTTGAGAGTCTTCTTCCTCACCATCTCTCCAGCTTACAAAGCATGATGCCATCTCTAAGGAATAGCCTCTCCTAACAACATGAGATGAAGGTTTATTATTTTTGCCTCCATGGAATACTTTGGGCCTTCTCCAAGGTATAGCTGTTTGTTCTTTTGACAGTTCATGAGAGCTTCAGTACTCTCCTCCAACACCACAATTCAAAGGCTTCAGTTCTTCTTCTATCATCTTTGTTGTCCAACTTTCGGATGCATAGTAAGTGAATGAAAAGAGCACGGCCTGAATTAAGTATACCTTACTCCTCAAACTTACATCAGTGCTTTGCAATAATTTGGTGTGAACCCCATGACTACTGGTTGAGATTGCTGCTGTGTGCCGTTGAATTCCCTGTGACCCATAGAGCCCTAAGCACAGCAGCTCTGAATCTTGCCCTGTGCTAACCTGTCTTACTAATTCCGACACACCCACCCCCCATTACCATAGTCACTGTATCGATCCATCTTATCCAGAATCTTCCTCTTCCGCACTGTCCCTCTAACTCTCCAAGCATGATGTCCTTCCTCAAGAACTGATCTCTCTTGGCCACATGCCTGAAGTATGTGAGACAGAGCTTAAATATCCTAGACTCCAAGCAAAAACATGGTTTGACCCTTTCAAAGACAGCCATACTTGTTTTCTTGGCAGTCCATGGTATACTCAAGACTCTTCACCAAACCACAGTTTGAAGGTACCAGTTCTTCTTCTGTCATCCTTAGACATTGTACATCTCTCTGATGGATAACAAGTAATTGAAAGACCTTTGGCCTGGATCAGGCACACCTTACTTTCTATGCTGACATCATTGTTTCTCAGTTCTCTGGTAAGATTGCTGACAGCAGGTTTCCCCAGCACAATTTGTCTTTTGTTTTACTGACTGCTGATATAAAGAGTGTGGATTGTGGAGCCGAGCAAGCTCTAATAGTTATCAACCTCAGTCTCTTCTCTATCAATCATGGTGCTACCAAATGGCCCAGTGGTGAGAATCTTTGCCTTGATGTTAATCTTCAATCCACATTGAAGACTGCAGTTATTGATCTTCTCCAGCAAGTGCTTCTGGTCTTCAGTTTCAGAAACCAAGATTGCATCGTCTGCATAATGTAGGTTGTTGATGAATCTTCCTCCACTCCTGATGCCGTATTCCTCCTCATAAAGTCCTGCTTTCTGAATGATCTGTTCTGCATATAGATTGAACAAGTTACTGCTGGTAGGAACTATATTATGTTGATCCAATTAAGATGAAGTCATTGACAATTTTCATTTTTTTCTCCATCTATTCTGATGTTGTTTATAGTTCCAAGGGGGATAATTTTTGTTCTCTTGATGTTGAGATGCAGTCCATATTGAAATCTGCAGTCTTTGATCTACTGCAGCAAGTGCTTTAATCCTCTTCATTTTCAGCAAGCAAGGTTCTCTACTGATGAGTCTTCCTCCAATGTTGATGCCACAGAGAGTCTAGCTTCTTAAATAATTTTAATCAGCATGCAAATTGGATAGATATGGTGAAAGGATATAACCCTGATTCACACTTTTCTTAGTAGTAAACAATTAGTGTTCCCTCACTCTATCGGCACAAGAGCTCCTTGATCTAGGTACAGGTTTCACATAAGCATAATCAAATGCTTTGAGATTTCATTCTTCTCAATGTTAGTCAGAACTTGTTATAATCCATGACTTAAAATGCCATCCTAGGGAGCTCTGGTGGCCTAGTGGCAAGAAACTGCACTGCAATCCCAGAGGTGCATGGGTCGAATCCACAAGATGCTCTGCTGGACAAGGAGGGGCAATCTCCTCCTGTACCAGTCAGATCCAATTTGATGGCACACACACAAAAAAAAGGATATTTTTTAAAACTGCCGTTGTATAATCAATATAAGGCATATAGACATTCTTCTGAAATTCTTTGCTTTTAGCCAGGATCCATGTATTCAGGATTGAGTGTCTCAGACTCTTGGGCCATGCATGGAGTACCAATATCCAGTGGAGATGTTGCCCTTTTCGGATCGTTATCTTGCTGTTCCAGCTGTGTGCCTCAGATGAAAGGCACCAGCATACATGCAGGGCCCTGTCCTGTCATGCCACAACTGACTTCAGATGAACCTGTCAGTCATTTTTCATGGGACTGATTTGTTGTCAGGGTGAAGATACGAAAACCCGGGATGATAGTCCAGTAACAGAAGTTCAGAGGCATGGGCCTTCCCCTAGAGCTGGTACTTGAGATTCAGACTTGGAGTTTCCGAAACTGTGTCACTCTAACAATAGGTTCGAATGTATTAGAAATCATGAGGATGAGGGAACATAGAACAAAGTTCAGATCCATTGTTTGTTGGTCTCTATGAGTTGTAGTTGTCCAAACTGTATCTAATAACAGGAAGAAGTAATCTATTATAGGCTTATTTATATAACGATTTTCCAGTATTCCCAAACATAAAAATATAAGTGCGGAGATTAACCTACTTCTCTGTATTAAAATCTGCCACCCAAATAGCTTTGCATAATTTTCTTGCCAATAATAGAACAAAATTACCCTTTACCAAGCAAAATATATGGTTATATGAATACAGACATTAGTACCAGTTTAAATTCTACAATATTTTTGTACACCCTTTTCCTTCATATCATCTACACATACTTGGAGTGATAGCATTATGATTAGAACATAAATCATGATCACTGGCTAAAGTAACAAAAGTATTTCTTTATCCAGGAATTGCCCAAACCCCTATCTTGTCTATAGAGAAAGTTACTTGTTTAGAAAGTTAATTACTGGGGAGAAATATTCACCTTCATCGTCCTTGGTCCTTGATGTTCCCTTTGAAAGATTGTTGTTGTTATTGTTTGGTGCCGTAGAGTCGTAGATGACTCCTAGCAACCCTATGAACGAACGGCCTGGGCACTGTTCATACATAGAGTTTCTGGAGGCAAGTTTTAGTTTATATTTATATATCCTTTCTGGGCATATTAACATGATGCTTGCCACAGATTGTTTATAGATTTCTTTGGTGGAAAGAGATTTTTTTTTATAAAACTTACAAAATATTTGAGCACCGCAACAA
>NW_006399909.1:5407972-5410123 GCF_000299155.1 Elephantulus edwardii
CATTGAAAAACAAGGAACTCATGCAATATTATTGAATATGGGTGACCCTAGAGGACATTATGCTGAGTGAAATATCTCAGTCACAAAAGGACAAATATTATATGGTGCCACTGTTGTAGAATGAGGCTGACACCGGTTGGGGTAAGACTGAGAAAAACTGGTTAAATTATGTTTACTGCATTGAAGCCGATGAGGAAGAGTATAGTTTAAAAGTAATACATTTTGGGGAAGTATGATTATCGTAAGAGTCTGGAATAAGGATTGCAGAGTGGAGTATACTTGGGGTGGGGGTGGGAGTGGGGGTGTGCGGGGTGGGGATTGTGTACCAATGAAGGAGTTTTGCTTTTGCTATTCAAGGAGAGGAGTGAACTGGGGGTGGGAGTGGGGGGTGGGAGTGGGAGGGTGGCTGGGGAGAAAAGTGCAACGGTGAATGAATGGAATTCCAAAATCTCTGTAGATGTTCATTGAAATTAATAATAATAATTAAAAAAGGAATGAGAATTTAATGGACAATTTTTAGAAGGGATCAGAATAGCAGTATTAATTTTTATATTGTTGCTGTTTATTATTGTTATGTGCTGTCAAGTCACTTTCCACTCATAGCGACCCTATGGACAAGAGCCCTGAAACCTTCTCTATTGTGTGACAACCTTATTGTCTTTGACACACCTACCCTCATTACCACAGTCACTGCATCAATTCACCTCATCAAGGGTCTTCCTCTCCTATGCTGTCCTGCCATCCTTCCAAGCATGATGCCCCCCTTCAAGGACTGGTCTTTCCTTGCAACATGTCCAAAATATGTCAGATGAAGCATCAGAATCCTTGCCTCCAAAGAGAAGCCTGGCTTCACCCTCTCTAGGAGGAATCTGTTTGTTCTTCTAGTAGTCCACGGTATATTCAAAACTCTTCTCCAGCACTACAGCTCAAAGGCATCAATTCTTCTATCATGCCTAGTATATTATATGAAATAATAAAACAATTGGCTTTTCAAATCCTACTAGATCCCAGATTTCTGAATCCCTTTTGTCTTTGCTTGAAAATTGGCCTGTTCTAGCTTAAAACAATTTTTTTTAAAAACGCTAAATGCACCAATTAATGGCCAACACATGATATATCCTGGCCCTTTTAAGCAACTTCTCCAAGAATTCAAGATTCTTTCGGTAATTGAAGAGAAAGTTTTTACAGTTACCACAGGTGATATTCTAAATAAATTTTCTACTTTTTTTCTAAGTGTCATGGCAATCCACTTACTTAGGGAGTTGTGTAACTAACACAAAGGATTCCAGTGCCACAGTTCTGGGATACATTGCCATAACAAAGAACTAAACAATTAAATACAGAAGGAATGTAGTATGCATCACATTATGATTCCACGTATACGATATTTAGGGAAACAGTACAGAGAACATTACAATGAATGTAGTTTGATATCTGCAAAATATAGGTGTGAATGCTATGAAGTACATCATAATTCCCATTGGACAATGAGATAAATAGTAAACAAAAGAAATAAACCATGATGAACACTGGGAAAAAAACCCCACATTTATTAATCTCAATGTAAATTTATTCCCATTTTATAGAAGAAAATTTAGTCATACAACACACTTGGCCACAGGCAGGTTAGGGAGAACATTTCTAGCTTTCTAATAACAAGCCATGCCAAATGTTCTGATTTAGAGGAAGGAAGTAGTTTCATAAGGAAATACTTTTTGCCTAGTTTTCGCTATTGAATTACCTTCCACTACAACAACAACAATAATACTGTCTGCAAGCACATAACAAATGGTCCTTGACAATAATTCAATAGAATAGTATTTCCTAGCTGCTATTTGGAGTCTCCCTCCAATCCCGGTGCCACATTCCCCTTCACAGAGGTCAGCTTCTCAGATAATTTGCTCAGCATATAGTTTGAATAGTGTTTCCCTTGGAGAAGGACATCACACTTAGAAGGATAGTGTGACAGCATAGGAGAGGAAGACCCTGAATAAGATGGATTGATACAGTTACTGGGGCAATGGAGGCTGATGTGTTGGAATTAGTGAGACTGGCTCAGAACAGGGCAGGATTCAGAGCTGTTGTACGTGGGGTCGCTGTGGGTTGCAGGCAAATTAAATGACACATAACAACAACAACATGTGGTTGTAT
>NW_006399909.1:5411201-5412891 GCF_000299155.1 Elephantulus edwardii
GCTTCACCCTCTCCAGGACAAACCTAGCAGTCCATGGTATGTTCAACTCTCTTCTCCAGCACCACAACTCAACGGCATCAATTCTCTTTCTATTATCCCTATTCTCTGTCCAACTCTCCGATGCATAGCACATAATTGCAAAGACTATACCCTGGATCAGGTGTACCCTAGTCTCCAGCCTGACATCATTGCACTTCAGTACTCTTGAGAGGTCCCTCACAGCTGACTTTCCCAATGCAATTCGTCTCTTGATTTCCTGGCTGCGGTTACCAAGAGTGTTGACTGTGGAACCAAGTAACCTAAAACTGTTAACTCTCTCAATCTCTTCACCATCCATACTGATGCTGCCAATTGGCCCAGTGGTGAGAATCTTTGTGTTCTTGATATCGAGCTTCAATCCATATTGAAGACTGCAGTCCTTGACCTCCTGCTTGCTTTCGACCAAATACAACAGAATAGCTGTTATCTGACACCCACTGCTGAAACAAAAATGCTCAGTGATTTTTCCAATTTGATTCTCTTGGGAAATGCTTTAATGGAATCGGAAGATGCTAGCCAACATATAACGTTTTCAATATTCCTAAATCATCAGGTTGAAAAGTCTACATGCAGACAACTTGTTCAAAAGCCTCAGATGATCTTAGATACTTCTTTTGTACTTCCTGTTAAAGTTAGAGATATGAAAGTGGAGTGATCTTCTATCCTTTACAAGATCTTATCCACAAGATGAGTACCACCAAGTGACCTCATTGAATGCCATGAGGAGCAGAAGAGTCATCAAACTGAGCCCAGCACTAACTCCCAAACCACAGAATTTGTAAAATGTAATAAAAGAGCTATGGTTTGAAACCACTAGTAGGTTTTTGGCAGTTCACTCTATAATACTTACTAATAATTTATTACACATAACACACACACAGAGAAATTCTGGTGGCCTACTGGTAAGACCAAGTCAAAGGTGATTTAAGTCTGTGGCCCTCAGGTCTTGTTTATTGTTTGTGTTCGAACATTCTTCTAAGTGGTATAACACTAGTCTGTCCATTTGCTGTTCAGAGGTAACTTGTGGTTGCTGTGATGCTGAATACTGTGACACTGATGCATCCAATAAATGCAATAACGGTTACCCATGGTGGACAGTGGTGGTGGAGTCCTCAATTAAAATCTTGGAAGCAGGAGTGGATTCCACTTCCAAATCAGCTTGCCTCCAAAAATTCTATGATCGTGAAGAAATGATGAAAGTTATACAAGTGTTCAAGTCTTTTGTTCATAGGGTCACTATGAGTCATCTACAACTCAATGGCACTTAACAACAAAACAACAGTGTTTTCCTACTTTGTTCACATGACAGACTCCTGGTCTAGGTATAAGTTCTGCATAAGCATAAGTAAGTGCTCTGGAATTCCCATTCTTCTCAGATTCAACCACAACTTGTTGTGATCCACACAGTCAAATGCCTTTGCATAATCAATAAACATATATGGACATTCTTCTGGTATTCTTTACTTTCAGCCAGCTCCATCCAACATTAGAAATGATAGCCCTGATGCCAAGAACTCTTCTAAATCCTCCTTGAACTTCTGCCAGTTCCCTATTCATGTACTATTCTAGCTGGTTTTGAATGATCTTCAGAAACTTGCTTGGCATTTCTTAAGGTGAAAGAATTAAAAAAACAAACAAACAAACAAACAAA
>NW_006399909.1:5415406-5420965 GCF_000299155.1 Elephantulus edwardii
GGGGAAGACCCTCTATGAGATGGATTGATTCGGTGACTGGGGTAATCGGGATGGGTGTGTCAGAGGCAGTGCGGGTGGCGCAGGATAGAGCAGGGTTAGGGCTGTTGTGCATAGGGTCGCTATGAGTCGGAAACGACTCGACGGCACATAGCAACAACAACAACCAGAGGAGTGTCTATCTATTTTTCATTGATTATACCAAAGCCTTTTACTTTGTGGATCACAACAAATTGTGGCTAACTCTGAGAATAATGGGAATCCCAGAATATCTGATTGCGCTTTTGTGAATCTGATTATTTGGATCCGGAAACAGTACTCAGAACAAAGAAACACAAAATGTTCCCGAATTAGAAAAGATGTGCATCCAAGATACATCCTATTTCTGTAGTTTTACAATCTATATGCAGAAGCGATCACTCTGGAGGCTGGGCTTTAGGAGGAGAAATGTGGCATCAGGATTGAAGGGAGACTCATCAACAACCTGTGTTATACAGATGGCACAGCGCCCCTTGCTGAAACTGAAGAAGACATGAGATGTTTTCTGCAGAATGTCAAGGACTGCAGCCTTGCCAATCAATTAACAGCTTTATCGTGGATAGTGAAGAGATTGAGATTGTTGATAACTTTAGCTTGCTTGATTCCACAATCAACACTTTGTCAGCAGCAGTCCAGAAATCAAAAGAGAAATTGTGTTGGGACAGTCTGCTGTCAGGGCCCTCTCTAGGGTACTGAATAGCAATGATGTCAGTCTGGAGACTAAGGTATACCTGATCCAGGACATAATCTTTTCAGTTATTTGCTATGCATCAGAGAGCTGGACAGTGACTAAGGATGATAGAAGAAAATTGATGCCTTTGAGTTTTGATGCTGGAGAAAAGTGCTGAACATACCATAGACTGCCAGGAGAACAAATAGTTCTGTCCTGGAGTCAGTGAAACTGGGCTGTTCCCTGGAGGCAAGGGTTTTAAAGCTCCCTCTCACGTACTTTGGGCACTTGGCTTAGAGGGATCAGTCCTTGAAGGGTGAAGGGACAGTGCAGGAGAAGAAGACCCAAGATGGGATGGATTGACTCTGACGACAGATGTAAGATTAAGGCTGTTGGATATGGAAAGATTGTCTCAGGTTAGGGCAGGTTTCAGAACTAATGTCCGTAGGGTCATTATGAGTAGCAGGAGACTCAATAGCATGTAACACCAATAACATAGTTAGGGAGCTGTGTGGGATGGTGGCAAAAAGCTCCACTGCAATCCTTCAAGGTCACCAGGTGCTCCATAGGAAAAGTGTGGTCAGTGTTCTCCTCCCTGCAATTAACTGTCTCTGAAAATGCACCGGAGGTTTAGCCATGGTTTGGTTTTTATTCTCTGGTACACAATAACAGTAGTGATGCTTGGTTGAAGAGTCTGTCTTTTGAAGCTATCAGTAAATCATAGCATGAGAATGTCATTAGTAACTAGACAGACTAGATGAATTGCCATATAAAAATAACCAGTTAGGGCAGATAGAAACAACTAGGAGCTTTGGAATTTGTTCCCACTTTTTATGTAGATCTAAATGAAACATAAACAATACAATCTGTCTATATTTTTTTATTTATGGTCTGTCATTGTCAGTATATTATTTCCTGAGGAGGTGAAAATTGTTAGTGATGGTCCAATACAGTACACTTTGTGTTTTCACACTCTCCCTATTGGACCTCAGATGACTTAAAAATCTGCTGAAACTCTATGAAGTAGTTCTATCCTGACTAAAAGAAGTTGTCACAAATAGAAGAGACTTAATGACCATAACAACTCTGACATTTTGCTGCAATGTACATATGTGAGGACTTTAAAAACGTGTGACTTGGAAACAAAATATTTCTAGCAAATTTTGAAAAACTAATGACACAAACATATAAAACAGACAAATGAAATATTTTAAGCCTAGATTTTTTTCCACATGATAGCTTAGTTCAAGAGCATAAAGTGAAATATTGTTACAACTATTCCACTTCACCTACAAATCTAAAGCATAATCCCAAAGAAACTGATTTATGTGGAGATTATTTGGGTCCAATGTTCACATTTTACATATCTTAATTTAAACTGTTTCTGTAATGAGTAGATTTTGTGTAATTTAAAACAACTTGTTAAAACTAACAACACTAAAATCATGTTGGTTGTTAACAGCTATAAACAACTAAGGATAAAAATGTGTATCTGTTAGAGTCAGGTTCATAAATGGGATTTTTGTGTCAATTAGGCTTTGTGATCTTCAATGGAAAATTTTATGACCATTGAAAAAAATCTCACCTAATTTTTCTCTGTCAATTTAAAACTTTCAGAGAGTAAATGAGGGAAGTGAATGGCTTTGTTAGACATTTCTCAATCATCTTTAAATGGGTCAGAGTTTTAAATAGGATGTCCCAAATTGGAGCAATGTGAACTAAATTATTCCTAAATTGAACTGTACCGTCTTCTTAATGAATTCTTTGCAGGAGGTCGTAAGTCAACAACTACTAATTGCAATTCATCTTTGATAATCGTAAAATCAAAGCATATTTTAAGTAAAGTGAAAGTCAAGTAACTAATCTGAGGAAGTACTTACAAAAAGACAGCTGGCAAATACCTCTAGATATCTAATGCCCATAACAAATACACAAAGAAACCATATTTAGTGTCTTAAATAATTTTTTTTAAATTAAGGGTTTCTTTTAATTATGCTTTGGAAGCTTTCTTAGATTAGGGATAAATATCTTATTAAAATCACCAAGGTGTCATGGCATCTCTAATAGTTCATACTGCGTATAGATGAGGCTGTGGCAACAAGGATTTCATTATTCATGTCGTATGGATCCTGGTAAAAGCAGAGAATAGTACACGGTGGTCTACTGGTCCTTCATTGATGATGCAAAAGCATTTGACTGTGTGACTCATAACAAATTATGGCTAACATTATAAAGAAAAATAATCCCAGAACACTTAAATGTTCTCCTACAAACTTATGCCTAGATAAAGAAGTTTTTGTCAGAAAAAAGCAAGGGACAACTCTGTTGTTGTTGTTGTTGTTGTTATGTGCTGTCGAGTCATCTGTGACTCATAGTGTCACTGTATACAAAAGTTATAAACCCTACTCTATCCTGTGCCTTCTGATGCATAACAAGTGATTGCAAAGGCCATGGGCTGTATAAAATGCACCTTAGTCTCCAGAAAGACACCATTGAGAGTTGGACAATGACCAAGGAAGATAGAAGGAGAATTGATGTCTTTGAGCTGTGGTGCTGGAGAAGAGTATTGAGAATACCATGGGCTGCTAGGAAAACAAACAGATTCATCCTGGAAAGGGTTAAACCGGGTAGCTCCTTGGATGCAAGGATTCTGAGGCTCCATCTAACACACTTTGGACATGTTGTGAGGAGAGATCAGTCCTTGGAGAAGGACATCATCCTTGGGAGGGTGGAGGGACAGCTCAGGAGGGGAAGACCCTCTATGAGGTGGATTGATTCAGTGACTGAGGTAATCGGGATGAGTTTGTCAGAGACAGTGCGATTGGCACAGGACAGAGCAGAGTTTAGGGCTGCTGTACATAGGGTCGCTATGAGTCGCAAATGACCCGATGGCACATAACAACAACAACATCCTGTGCCAGTCTCACTGTCTTTGACACACCTACCCCATTACCCCAGTCACTGAATCAATCCATCTCATCTCAATGGTCTTCCCCTCCTGTGCTGTCCCTCCAGCCTCCCAGGCATGAAGTCCTGCTCCAAGGACTGGTCTCTCCTAACAACATGACCAAAGTATGTCAGACAAAGCTTCAGAATTCTTGCCTCTAGAGAGTGGCTTGGTTTCACCCTCTCCAGGAAGAACCTGTTTGTTCTCTTAGCAGTCCATGGTATATTGAACACTCTTCTCCAACACCACGGCTCAAAGGCATAAATTCTCATTTTTTATTCTTAGTCATTGTCCAGCTCTCTGGTGCTTAGCATGTTATTGCAAAAAACAGGGCCTGTATTAGGTGAACCTAAGTCTCCAGACTGTCATTGTTGCTCTCAGTACTTTTTTTAGTCACAATTTTTTCTCTATTTTAAAACCTTTGAAATTCATTCCTATTTTATTTTTTTATTTGTTGACTTTTAAAATTTTTTTAGTTTGCTCATAAAGATCAGATACATTTTGTTTCACATTATTTTTTTTCTCATTGTCTTTCATACAATCATTCTCCTGCATTATATTTTATAAAATAAGGAACCTTGCCTTTCATATCCCTGTATTTTTGCTTGTCTCCTTCCTATTTCCTTCCCCCTAAATCAACACATCAAAATGTATAGCCTCATGGTTTCCCTCTACGCATTCTCTTCCCACCACTCCTTGAGTTCCCATACATGTTTTACTAGTTACCCTTTTATTTTTACAATAGTTGCCTTATGTAGTATTTATCTTATGAGACTGTGTTCATTCACTCAGCATAATGTTCTCCAGCCTCTTGCAAGTTACACAGTTGCTCCTGTGTGCTGCATAGTATTCCATTATGTGAATGTACCACATTTCTCAATTCATTTCATTGTGCTTGGGCATTTGGGCTGTTTCCATGTTCTTGCGATGAAGAATAACACCATTATAAATATTGGTATACAAATCTCTGTGTCTCACTTCTAATTTCCTTGGGATATATTTCTAGGAGTGGAATAGCTGGGTCATATGGAGTTTCTATGTTCAACTTTTTGAGAAAAGGACAAATTATCTTAGAATAGTTACTTTTTTATTTACTGATTTTTAAGTCACATATTACATTTCTAATATTTCTACAGAGGCAAGATAAAAAAATAACCTATATGTTTCCCCCCAATTTATTTTTATTTTATATTGATATGCACTTAAAGTTTGTATACATTGTGTGCATTCATGTGCCTTGTGTTTAACACACTCTTACATTCACATTTGCTTCAAATAATTATTCATATAAATTATGTTTTATAAAATTAATAATCATTGAACCATGCCTACTCTTAGTCTTTATATCCTCCCACATCTCATCTGGTCTTTGTTCATTAGCATTCAAGGCCTCAAATCTGTTGTTGAGTTGGCTTTTAAATTCAAGTGGAATAACCTCAACATAAAATTTTGATTTTTGTGAATTGGATTTGATCTTCTTTAATGTTAATTTGAACTTGCATACGAGTAGTTGATGGTCTGTTCCGCAATTAGCACCTGGCCTAGTGTTCACTGCTGATATTGAACTTCTCCAACAATTCCTTCCACAGACGTAATCAATCTAATTCCTATGCAGACCACGGGGTGTAATCTATGTGTATAGTCTGTGTTTACGTTTTTTTTTTATAAAAGGTATTTGTTATTAATAAATCATTCATTGTGCAGAATTTTATAATTCTATCCCCAATCTCATTTATGTCATCAGTTTCATGTTTTACTTCTTCATGGTTCCCAACTTTTGCATTTCAGTCACCCATTATAATTGATTGTGCTTATGCGAAACTTTTTTTTTTTTTTTTTTTATATGCGAAACTTATACTTGGACCAGGAAGCAGTCCTCAGACAAAAGCAAGGAAAACACTGTATG
>NW_006399909.1:5422315-5446167 GCF_000299155.1 Elephantulus edwardii
GCAAAGACCATGGCCTGTATTAGATGCACCTTAAATTATTGATTAGAGAAAATAAATATATTTTGTTTCTAATTCACTCCAATAGTTGAACAATGTCTCTCCACACCGTTGTTTTCCTGATATTAACAAGCTGAAATTACCAGTACCTTCACAGGCAAATAAAGCCTCAAATGCAACCCCACCACATATGAGCATTTGGTTCTCTGTGTAATTGCTATGGCAGGCAGTCTGTAATTCCCTCCCCCCGCATAACCTATAGTCTATTGATTTATTATCTCTTTTTAACTTAAGTAATTTAGATTTGTGTCTTTTATTTTTGTGGTCTTTGCTTACAGTATTTTTCCCATGAAGTGATTTATACTTTTGTACACTGTTATTTACTAGCTCTTTATTGTATAGCTGCTAGTTTAGAGTTAAACTTAATTTATTCTCCTAAGAATTAAAAAAAGGGAAATGTCCAAGAAATAGCTCAAATTTTATATTTAAATATTTTATGCATTATTTCATATTGAGTGTGACTAGGAGGTTGATTTCACATTTAAGGGGTTTATGGTTTTGGATTACATTCAAACACTAAAAAGTAACTTGACCATTTGGTTCTACTTAATGTTGAGAGGATTCTGCCTTAGACATTCACAGTCTTATATGTAACAAGGTATTGTGTTTTATTGCATAAAAATCACAGTCAATCTGTAAAATGAGATTAAGATGATTTTTTTAATGAAAGTTGACAGTCTTTAGATTTCCATTCATTCATTGTCGTACTTTTCTCCCCCTTTCCACCCCCTACCCCCAATTCACTCTTCTCCTTTAAAAGTAAAAGAAAAACTTTCATTGTTATGCAATCCCTCCCCCCAAGTCTGCTCCACTGTATAGCCTTCATTCTGGACTCCTGTCATGACAACAATACCTAATCACATATCCCTTTTAGACAGTTCTCTCCCTCATCTGTTTCAATGCAGTATACATTATTCCTCCCCTCCTTCTCTGTCATCCCTGAATGTCAATGGCAGTCCTCTTTTACAACAGTGGCACTATGCAATATTTGTCCTTTAGTGACTGAAATATTTCACTCAGCCTAAGGTCCTCCTGGGTCACTCATTTTGCATAATATTTCATGAGTTCCTTGTATTTCGAGATTAATATGATTTTGAGGAAAATTAACAAATAAATGAACAGCAACGACAAAAAAACCTACATAAGTGAAGAAGACCTCCTGGAGGGCATTT
Source organism: Elephantulus edwardii (assembly GCF_000299155.1). NCBI lineage: Eukaryota > Metazoa > Chordata > Mammalia > Macroscelidea > Macroscelididae > Elephantulus > Elephantulus edwardii. The sequence continues at coordinate 5,423,545 of NW_006399909.1, forward strand.
GCATTTAAAGCCAAGCCCTTGTCTCCATTTTGGAGACTGGGTGAAGCAGCTGGGTTCTCTTGTTCTGGTTGAGGGTTGATGTGGAACGTTTGGTTGTTTTTTATTTAAGCCTCTTGTTTAAAGTCAACAAGACCTCCTGGAGGGCCCTTATATTTAAAAGTTGGGCTCAAGAGATAATATTTTAATCCCTTGTTAATACATTTTGGAGGAACATTCTTCCAAGATGTATAGCACATTTTCCCAATTTGTTGTCCTCAGGTAGTCTGGGTTTGCTGCAACACTGAACCTTGTGCCATCGGAGTCTCATGGAACCACTGTGCAATAGGTGTGTCAAACACCATAATGACTACCCATTGTGGGCAGTGTTTGGTGGAGCATTCAGATTGATTCAAGTTTGGAAGCAGAATTGCCATCCATTTCCTAAATCACATGCCTCTGGAAATTCTATAAACTTGGAGGAATGACAATAGTTGTAGAAAGGCTTCAGGATATTTATATATATATATCACACTGTAAACTGAGCAAGAGCCACACCTGAGTCTCAACCCCAAACAAGAAAACACTTTTGCAGAATAAATCCCTTGTATTTACAATTTGGTTGGGCCTGAGGGCTAGTGTTATTTTATTTTGGAGGAACATTTTTCTAATAAGAACAAAACTCCTATGTCAGTTTGCTGTACTGAGGTAATCTGGGTTTGCTGCGATGCTGAACCTTGTGCCATTGGGGGGTCAAATGACATGATGATTACCCATGGTGGACAGTGTTTGGTGGAGCTCTCAGTTTAAGATAGGTATGGAAGCAGGAGTGGCATCCACTTCTTAAACCACATGCTTCTGGAAACTCTATGAACTTGGAGAAATGATGATAGTTATAGAAAGGCTTCAGGCCTTTTGTTTGTAGGGCTGCTATGAGTTGTGCTCAACTCAATGTTAATCAATGACAACATACCAACAATGATACAAGTTAATAATCTTTTAACAAAGAAGAAAGACAGAAGAACATGTCTTTGAATCATGATGTTGGTGACACAAATTGACTGTAGTGTGGATGGTCAAATAAATGAACAAATCTGTCTTGAAAAGAGTACAGTGTGACTGATTCTTGGATACAAAGATAGTAAGATATTGTCCCACATATATTTACATGTTATCAGAAGATACCTTCTGTCCTTAGAGAGGACATCATGCCTAGAAAATCTGAAGATCAATGAAAGAGTAGACCCTAAATGAGAAGGATTGATTCAGGGACTCCAAGAATGGGCTTATAGTATTAAAGATTTAAATAGAGATTGTGTGATTGGCAAAGGATCAAGCAGAGTTTGCATTCTCTTGCACATGAATTCACTATTAGAGTAGATTTTTATGGTGGCTTAGTCCTTGTAAGCTGTGTTGTTTTAATAGTTGTTAGATATCATTTAATCTAGCATGACTCATAACATGCCTAAAAACGGTGACTCCCTGGTGGTTCCAATCTACCAGCGTCTGTGTGGGAGAAAGATGGACAATCTCCTTCACTGTGATTTACAGCCTTGCGCAGTTGCTGGAGGACATATTAACAAACAAGTCTCTCTTGGAGAAGGTGAAATAAAATTTCTCATTGGAGGCAAGGAGTTTGAAGCTCCATCTCATATAATTTGGGCATGTGGCCAGGAGGGACCAGTCCTTGGAGAAGAACATCATGTTTAGAAGGGTGGAGGGACAGTGCAGGAGAGGAAGACTTTGCATGAGGTGGACTGGCACTAACTGGGGTAATGGGAGTAGGTGTGTTGGAATCAGTGAGATTGGTTCAGGATAGGGCAGGTTTCAGGACTATTGCACATGTGTCACTATGAGAGCTGCAGGCCACTCAATGACATATAACAATAACAACCTGCCTGCTAAAGGTTCCCCGATGAGTTTGCTTCAACTGACATCAGTGTGATAGATGATGATAGATAGCTAGATAGGTAGTTAGATAGATAGATAGATAGATAGATAGATAGATAGATAGATAGATAGAACATAATAGAAAAAGAAAAAAAACATCAAAGATAGATGTAGTCCACGAAACAAAGGTCAGTCATTTGACTGATAAATTATTTTTTGCGTGTGATAAAAAGGAGGATAGGTTAGGAATGATGAATAGACTTATATTTAATAATTGTCATTGAAAGAACTGTGGATTGAATCAGACACATCTCAGTATTATTCAGGACTTTGGAGATATTCCTGACAGCTAAATTTCCGAATATTAATCTCCCAATCTCCTGACTGTTGGTATCATGGGTGTTGATTGTGTATCCAAGCAAGATAAAATCATTTCAATCTCTTCTCCATATATTATGATGTTGGTTATTGGTCCAGTGGTGAGGATTTTTATTTTCTTGCTGTTGAGATGTAATCCATTTTGAAGGCTATAATCCTTGATCCTTTGCAGCAAGTACTTCAAGTCCTCACTTTCAGCAAGTAATGTCACCTGCATAATGCAGGTTGCTAATAATCTGTCCCCTAATCTTGATGCCATACTCTTCTTAATAAAGTCCAGATCCTTCAATCATTTGTTCAGCATACAGATTGGAAAGGTATGGAGTGAAAATACAAACCTAACACACACTTCTCCCAATTTTAAACCATAAAGTGCTCCCTTGTTTTGTTCAGACATTGGTTTTTTAGTCTAGTTATCAATAGCATATAAGCATAATTGCCTCTTAGTCTAGGTACAAATGATATGGTGGTATTATTAACATCAAGGTTATTCAAACACAGTATAGTTGCAAAACTGACATCAGTTGCCTCCAGCCTGCAAAATTAGTTGTTTGCCCTACAACTTTTTTTTTAAGTCATAAAAAGCACTTTAAACTGTTTGTCTGGATTTGTATTCACCTCTTTGGAACTGTTTTTCTCAGTTATATGTAATTATTTTCTGGATTAGCATTTGCTTCTTTGAGATATTTTTCTGTTAAATGTAATTGAATTAGCTTTTATCTCTTTTAGGATACTTTTCTCAATCATATGTAAACTATATCACAAGCTGTTTGTTTATTAGTAACTCTAACAGCTAACCCAAGTATAAAAGACCATGACCACATTTAATAATTTTTTAAATGATTCTCTCAGTTCTCCCAGATCTGCAATAAAGTACTTTGGATATTGTAATTCATCTGTCTTAATGGCAATTGACTACTACAAGAATCCCATACATTCAATAACACAGGTTTCACAGAATCACAATTAACTGTTCTTGGAATCACATTCTTCTCACTGTTAGTCATAGTTTGTTCTGATCCACACAGCCAAAAGTCTTTGCATAGTTAATAAAACACAGACATTCTCCTGATATTCTCTGCTTTCAGGCAGAATTCATCTGGTATCAGCAATGATATCCTGGTGCCGTGGTCTCTTCTAAATTTGTTTGAACTTCTGGCAGTTATCTGTAAATGTACTATTATATATGTTTTTAATGATCTTCAATAATATTTTTTCTTGTATATAATATTAATGATTGTTGTTGTTGTTAAGTGTCATTGAGTCATAGACAGCTCATAGCGACCCTATGAATGAGAGACCTGAACACTTGTATAACTTTCATCTTTTCTCCTTGTTCATAGAGTTTCTAGAAGCAAGCTGTTTTGCAAGTGGATGCCACTCCTACTTCCAAGCTTGTTTTAATCTGGGAGTTCCAATAAGCACTGTCCCATGGGTAATTATCATCACATTTTACACATCAATCTCACAGTGTTTAGCATCACAGCAACCACAGTTACTTCTGTAGAGCAAATGGACAGACAAGTGTTTTACCACTTATAAGAATGTTTAACCAAAAACAATTAAAACCAGGCTTGAGTGCCACAGATTAAAATAAAATCACCCACCTTTGACTTGGTAGCATTCTGTTTGAAAAATTCCAGTCTATTGGCTTAGCTTTCCTGGGAATGGGAACAAATTGGGTATCTTCCAATCAACAAAAGTAAAACTTGATGAATGTTAAAAATCTTCTCATTATTTATTTCCAACGCGTTGACTATTTTGTAATCAAGACCTCATTGGCAAGAAAATATATGGTAAAACAAAAATGATAAGTTTTCTTAGAAACTTTAGATAAGGATAGCTCTAAGACAAATTCAAAGCCATTCTCCTTACTACTTCTTAACTGTGATATTTCTGAAGCCTTGTTTAAAAGAAATAAAAACAAATAAACCAAACCAGGATTTCCTTCCTTAAAGGAAATTTCTTTCACACCCTCCTTTGATCATGAAGAAAAATTACAGCTTGTTTTTTACATCTTCTAGTAATTAACGAGTCCTAATGACATGAGTAAAAACTCTTCCTGTAACTAAGCAAATATGAAGTGGCAGGCAGACAACTAAAGGATCAATGTAATTTAGCAAAAGCTAAGTTTAATTCAATCATTGAATTTGGTCAAAGACATTTTGAGCTTTTCCTTCACATGTGTATAATTTTCTGATTGATTCTAACTTCCTGGATGTTTCCCTTGGCTATATGTATCCAGTGTTTAGTCAAAGTTACCAATTGTGTGTCAATAAAGACCTCTGGAGCATGCTCCATATCCCTTTGTTTTTGTAGCTCCCTCTCTTTACCTTCTTGCTGTTCTGTCATTTCACTTCTTGTTACAAGAATACAGGAACATCTTAATTATTTTCATTGAGCTCTTCCTTATTTTTGACAATATTAAGCAATAATATAAAGCAAAGTTTGCACTGAATAGATTATTCCACATGGTTAAAGATCCTTAGGAAGGGTGCTGTCTTCTCAAGATCTAGAAAGAAAGTAGTGACTAGCACCGTGTTCTCAATGGGAGGTTGGTGGTGGAAGGATATGCAAACATATTAACACTCTTTTTTAAGGACTTCACAAATTTAGTCAAAATAACTGTCACTCTCCACCCTCTTTCAGTTCTCCATTTACAACTTGTTTTGTGCACATCCTAACAAATGCCATTCACTTAAAAAAAAAAAAGAACAAATTAGTGCAAATAAATTTGTATACGGACAAAGAAAATATTTCCCAAACTCATGGCTATAGAATCTGAGGATTGAAGAATAATAGAAAATTATTTATAATTCTGTTTTGCCTTCTCTAAATTTATGAAAGCATATATTTTAGAAATAGATTTGTGAAGATGAACCTAAAAACTTAGTTTCATCAGGGCTTCATAATTGGAGATATTCTTATAAAAGTTCGACAATTCAAGCTCTAAGCTTGATCACTGTGTTAAGTCTCCCAGCATTACTCTCCTAAGGGAATAGCCTTAATCTGCCTTGCAAAGCTCAAATGTCACAGCTCTTTGACATTAAAAGCTAGCACATCTTCCTAAAGATGGGAATTATCTCAATGACATGGCAAGATTTTCTCATTTTGTCAGATTCTGTACTGCGTTAGAGATTAAATGTCAGAAAGATTGCACTTGCTTCTCCACCGCAACAGGAGTGGTTATTTTTAGTTTATCCTGTGTTTGGAGGTATCTCCGTTTTATCGAGGTCTGTGCTAGTTTCCTTTTGCTACTTGTGACAGAATACCACAAACATAGCAGCTTAAAACAGGAAAAAAAAGCAAAAAACAAACCAACAAATAACATCTTTTTCTTTCCTAGAAGTTAGACGTAAAAAACGTCGTAAAAGGAATGTCATTTTAAGACCTCAGACAGCTAGGATGGCAAAGTAGCTTAAGGAGTTTCGCTGCCAACTCAAAGATAGATGATTTGATTCCACCAGGTGCAATGAGAATGAAAGATGGGATACCTCTTCCTGTGTGACTTACAGCCTCTGAAAAGCCGTGGGAAAGTTAGCCATGAGTTGACGTGGACACAATGGGAAGGAGTTGATTGGAACTAGTCGTCAGCTTTCTTGGCTTCTAGACTTTGTAGACTGCCTGTGCTCAGTGATGCTTGCATGTTGGTGTAATACTGGAAACAGTCACTAATAGTTCAAAGATAACCAGAATGATCATTGATGGACAGTTTTGAGCGAGTTTTAAGACCAAGACAGTTTTGAAAGCAGCATTGGTGACCCCTTTAAGAAATAATGTGTCCTTGAAAATCCTTGGACTAGTCACAGAATCTCGCGTGACATATACTAAAAGATGTAAAAGACTCAATGACTGCAGTCATGCTTTTAAACACAGCGGAGATTGTGAGGAAGGGGTGGATCGGGCAAGGTTTCATGCTCTTCTTTATATAGCTGTTCCACTCTTACAGACTCAATAACTTCCGTTTTGTGACATCTAGCCTAGAGAGGGTTAAACCAGGCTGCTCCCTGGAGGCAAGGGTTCTGGGGCTTCATCTGGCATACTTGGATATGTTGTAAGGAGGGACTGGTCCTTGGAGACGTACATCATGCTTGGGAGGGCGGAGGGACAGCCCAGGAGGGGAAGGCCCTCTATGAGGTGGAGTGATTCAGTGACTGGGGTAATCGGGATGGGTGTGTCAGAGACAGTGCGATTGGCACAGGACAGAGCAGGGTTTAGGGCTGTTGTGCATAGGGCTGTTGTACATAGTGTCGCAAGCAACTCGATGGCACATAACAACAACAACAATAATTCAAAAAATATTTAATTCATTTTTAATGAGAGAAATGTACATTGCATACATTTCTATATGTATACATATCATATTAATGAACAATGAAGTGATGCATATTTTTCAGATCACTAAATGGAGGTTTTATTTAGTTTTTTTTTTTTGTTTAGTTTTTTTGTTTCTGGGGTTTTTGTTTTTTATTGTCTCCATCCTCCACTCAGTAATGATCCTTGTGATTTCATTTTCCTTCTCAAAACAATACAAAAAATCTCCGTATCATAAAGTCAGAAGAGCAAAAACCTTAATTTCACCCAAAATCCTATTCTCTCTTGCTGTATCATATTACAAATTTATAAGCATTGCTAGTTAAGATATAAACCTCTAAGGGAGAATATTGTTCTTTACAAATGAATTTTTACCTTTATTTCATCATAAAATTTTTGTCTATATATAATCATTGAGGAAGTTCTGGTGCTGTAGCCGATAAGTCGTTGCACTGCGTACCCAAAGGCAAGAGATTTAAATCCTCCAGCTGCTCTGACAAAGAGGGAGTGATTGACAATCTCATCCTGTGTAGTTTCCAGCCTCTGAAAAAATGCTGGAGGGAAAGCTATGACTTGATTCTGACTAGATGGTACAAGAAACCCAACAACAGCAACAAAAATAACAATATCATCAACAGAATTGAATTAAGGTTGGAGAATGTAACACTTCTATAATAATTCTCAGAATACCTCAGTGGAAAGTCATACTAAGAATGAAAAAAATCCAAATATATTTCAAATGAAGGCAGTCTGGTACATATTGGCTTAGAAATTAATCTTGACACTCAAAGTCTAGTATTTGGGGAATAATACAGTAAAGAGATTCAGGAGCATAAAGGACATGACCAACCTTGTAGGAATCAGTTTTGTGTTGGAAGTGTTGTTGACAGAGACAGTTACCCACTGGAATCAGTTGTGAAGCACCATCGAGTCATAGATGATTCATAGCGACACTATGAACAAAAAACCTGAACATTTGGATAACTTTCATTGTTTCTCCAACTTCATAGATTTTCCAGAGCCAAGCTATTTTGGAAGTGGATGCCACTCCTGATTCCAGGCTTGTTTTAATTGGGGAGCTCCACCAAACACTGTCCACCATAGGTAACCTCTGTCACATTTGACACATCAGTGTCACAGTGTTTAGCATCACAGAAACCACAAGTTGTCTCTGTACAGCAAAAGGACAGACCAGTGCTACACCATTTAGAAGAATCTTTGATCTAAAACAATTAAAACAAGGCTAAAGGGCCACAGATTAAAAAGCACCCACCTTTGGGTTGGTAGCATCACTTTCTGTCCACTAGACCAATAGAGCTCTCTCTATGTTATTGTTGTCGTCATTGTTGTTAACTACCACTGAGAAACAGACGACTCATAGAAACTCTGTGAATGAAAGACCTAAACACATGTTCATTTCTCCACTTGCACAGAGTTTCTGAAGGGAAGTTATTTGGAAGTGGATGCCACTCCTGCTGGAACTCAGATATGGCTGTCACTACGGAGCCTTTGTGCCTTGTTCAGTGCCATTGCTTTGATTTCCCTGGGCTCAATTCTCAGCAGTGAAGTGTCTAGGTCATGTGAGATTTCTGTTCAGCTTCCAGAGTGCTTGCACCACTTTACACTCCCATCAATATTGTATGAGAGTTCCTATCTCTCCACATCATCTCCAAAAAGTATTGCTTGCTGTCTTGTTAAACTTTTCTACATTGTTGTTTTGATTTACATCTCTCTGATTGCCAGTGATTTTAAACATTTTTTTTCATTTGTTTGGTGACCATCTGAATGCCCTCCTTTGTAAAGAGTCTTTTCATGTCTTTTGCCCACTTCATCATTGAATTATCATTTTTTTGTGGAAGCCCTGTAGTAGGCTTTCAATTTCTTTGCTTTGCTTTCAATTTCTGAAATGTCAATGCTACATATTTTTTCAGTCTATGGGAATTCTTTTCACCTTTTATGCCTTTCATCAAAAGGTTTTTGATGTACACAGGGATTTGATTTTTAGAAGGTCTCATTTGTTGATATTACCCTCTTCTGATTCTACACTTCTGGATGTATTTGCAAGCCTCTTTATGCCACAGACTAGGGCTTCTAATTTTGTTCCAATTTTGTCTTTTAAGATCTTTGTAGTTTTGGACAACCGCTATATATATAATTCACCTTGAGTTGATTTTTATATATGATGTGATATGTAGATCACATTTCATTTTTCTGCAGGTATGAGACCAGTTTTGTTAGAACCATTAGTTGAAGATGCTACAATTTCCCCATTTGAAAAAAACATTTTTCCCCTGTCAAATATCAACTGACTCATTTCATAGGTTTTTTCAAAGTTGATGGTTCTATTCCATTGGTCTGTATGTCTGTCATTGTACCAACATTATGATTTATTTTGTTATTATTTTGTGTAATAGGCTTGGAGATTAGTGAATATGATGCTTCTCAATTCACTTTTCTTTTTCAGAAGAGTTTGGATTATTTGGGTTATCTTTCCTTTCCATAAAAATGCAAGTCCAAACTAAAAGAGAGACCTGATCTTGCTAATATACTCTTAAATGAATTATTATGTTTATTAATCAGAGCTTATATGTAGAAATTAATAGAGTAAAAATTCAATATAACTAAATAAAATGTATTTTCTTTCTGTCCAAGAGTAAAGAAGTTGCTGTTGTTGTGGTTGGGTGCCATCAAGTCGAGTACAAGTCATAGTAACCCTATGAGCAATAGACCTGAACCACATTCTGTCCTTTGTCACCCTCACATCTCCTGACAAACTAAAGCCCATTGCAGCAATCGCTGTGTCAACCCATCTGGTTGAAGATACTCCGTTTCTTTGCGAGCCTTCTTCCTTTCTAAGCATCACGTCACTCTCCAAGGAAAGAAGAAGACCCTCCACAAGATGGTTTGACAAAATGATGGTAGCAATGGGATCAAGTGTATCAAAGATGGTTAGGATGATACAGTGGAGAGCAGGTTTCAAATCCATTGCTCATAAAGTCTCTGTGAGGCACAGTCAACTGGACAGAACACGACAACAATGTGCTGCTATTAAAGTATATATCTGTATGAAGAAGACTGTGCCATGAAATTTGGAGGAAGATTCATCAATAACATATATCATGCAAATAACAGTCTTAATGTTGTTGTTGTTATGTGCTGTCGAGTTGCCTGCCACTCATAGAGACCTTATGTAGAACAGCCCTAAACCCTGCTCTACCCCGTGCCTATCTCACTGTTTCTGACACACCTACCCCATTAGCCCAGTCACTGAATCAATCCACCTCATAGAGGGTTTTCCTCTCCTGTGCTGTCCCTCCATCCTCCCTAGCATGATGTCCTTTTCCAAGGAATGCTCCCCCTTGGAACATGTCCAAAGTATGTGAGACAAAGCTTCAGAATCTGTGCCTCATAGGATCAGCCTAGTTTAACACTCTCCTGGATGAACCAGCTTGTTTTCTAAGCAGCCCATGGTATATTCAATACTCTTCACCAACACCACAGCTCAAAGGCATCAATTCTCCTTTTATCATCCCTAGTCATTGTCCAGCTCTCTGACGTATAGCAAGAGATTGCAAAGACCATGGCCTGTATCAGGTGCACCTTTGTCTCCAGAATGACACCATTGCTCTTCAGTACTTTGAAGAGATCCCTAATAGCAGACTTTCCCATTGCAATATGGCTTTTAATTTCCTGACTGCTAGGGTCAAGAGTGTTGACTGTGGATCCAAGGAAACTAAAGCTGTTAACATAGTCTTACTTGTAGAAAAAAACACAACTTTACCTTTAGAAAGTGAAGGTGTAAAAGATTTAGTGAAGATCAAAGCCTTCAGTATGGATTATGTCTCAACATCTAAAAAATAAAAATACTCCCCATTGGTTCAGTAGAAAACATAGCGATGAACTGAAAAACAACCTTAAGCCTCGAGTCACAAAATTGTCATTTTCTACAGAAAGTATATTGAATGGCCAGAAAATATGGGAAGAAGATAGAGGGAATTCACAGCATAACTTTGCCAAAAAGAACTGACTGACACTGAAATATTTAAGGAAGTACCATATGAGCTGAAGCCAATGGTAAGGAGGGCGTGAGAGCTGCATTGAGGGCATTGGCAAAAAATATTGTTGTTGTTGTTTGCCTAAGACTCGGAAACCGACTCATCACTGAACATCTGGTGTGTTTTCACAGGCAGTTAGTCACAGGGGAGGAAATTGTTCATCCTTCTCCCATGAAGCAGCTGGTGGTTTCAAACTGTGGGCCTTCAGCATTGCAGTGTAGTTTCATCAATAGGATACCGATTGACTTGCTTCAATTAATAGATGCAGCCTTCCATGCACTCGCTAGTCTATGCCAGGAAATTTTGAGGACAGCTGCCTGGTTAACGGGTTGGAAGAGATCTATATGTGTTTCAATTCTCAAGAAAAGTTATCCAACGATTGTGGAAACTATCAAATAATATCATTAATGTAATATGCAAGCAAAATACTGCTGAAGACTCTTCAAAAATGCAAGAACAGTACATAAATAGGGAACTGCCAGAAGTTCAAGCAGGATACAGAAAGGACCTGGCATAAAGGGAATTATTCAGAATGTTTGATGGATCCTGGATGAAAGTAAAGAATTCCCAAAGAATGTCTACTTGTGCTTTATTGACTATGCAAAGGCTTTTGACTATGTGGTTCATAAAAAGTTATGGCTGACATTGAGAAGAATGGCAATTCCAGAGCACTTACTTAACTGTGTTCATGAGAAATCTATACCTGGATCAGGAGACTGTTAAGAGAACATAGCAGGGAACGCTACACAGTTTAAAATTAGAACGGGAGTGTGCCAGGGTTATATTCTCTCTCCATACTTATTCAGTCTGTATGCTGAGCAGATTATTTGGACTCTATAAAGAAGAATATGGCGTGAGGATCAGAGGGAGACTCATCAACAAGCCTGCATTATGCAGATGACACAATCTTGATTGCTGAAGGTGAGGAGGACTTGAATCATTGGTTACAGAAGATCAAACAACACAGGCTTCGATATGGATTGCATCTCAGTGGAAATAAAACAAAGATTCTTACCACTGCAATGTCATGATAGATGGAGAAAAGATTGAAGCTCTGAACAACTTCATCTTACTTGAATCCACAATTAGTCAGAAAATCAGCAAATGTACGGCACTTAGAAAGTCTGCAGTTAGAGATCACTCCAAATTACTGAGAAGTAATGATGTCAGTTTGAGGACTAAAGTGTGTCTGATTCCAATCATGGAATTTCTGATCACTTGCTATGCATCAGAAAGTGAGACAATGAAAAAGAATGACAGAAGAATTGATGTCTTTGAACTATGGTGTTGGAGAAGAGCACTGGACATCTCATGGCCTGCCAAAAGAACAAATATGTCTTGGAGAAGGTGCAGCTAGAGTGTGATTTGGAGGCAAGGATGATGAGGCTTCACCTCCCATCCTTTGGTCATGTTGTTAGGAGTAGCTAGTCTTTGGAGAGGGAGATAATGCTCTGAAAGGTAGAGGGTTGGTGAAGGAGAGGAAGACACTCAACCAGGTGGATTGACACGATGACTACTACAATGGCTATATTGTGTTTGGAAGTGTGAGGATAGCACAAGGTAGGAAAAGTTTCAGATCAGTTATGCATAGGGTCACTATGGATCACACTTTACATGGGTCCCAACAAAAATAATAAAAACAAGAACAACTACACTCTATACTGCATAGGTCTCTGAAAATTTGACAAATTAATGTCAAGTATGTACACAGTCATGGAGAATAATTTCACTGTTTTAAAATATTATATATTTCATCTATTTACCCTTGCATAGACCCCACAGGCCCATTCAACTTTCATGGAACACTAAAAGTATAACTTCAGTTTGATTTAAACTTTAGTTTGATTTTAGTTAAAATCACAGCTAACTTTAGTTTGCTTGGCTCTACAGTCAACACTCTTGGCACCAGCAGCCAGGAAATTAAAAGATGTATTGCGATGGGAAAGTCTGCTGTTAGGGACCTCTCCAAAGTACTGAAGAGCAATGGTATCTCTCTGGAGACTAAGATGCATCTGATGCAGGCAATGGCCTTTGCAATCACTGGTTATGCATCAGAGAGTTGGACAATGACTAGGGAGGATAGAAGAAGAATTGATGCCTTTGAGCTGTGGCTCTGGAGAAGAGTATTAAACGTACCATGGACTGCTTAGAAACAAACCGGTTCATCCTGGAGAGGGTTAAACTGAGAGGCTCCTTGGAGGCAGGGATTCTGAGGCTTCATCTGACATACTTTGGATATGTTGTATGGAGAGACTGGTCCTTGGAGAGGGACATCAAGCTTGGTAGGATGGAGGAACAGCACAGGATAGGAATACCCTCTATGAGGTGGATTGATTCAGTGACTGGGTTAATCAGATGGGTGTGTCTGAAGCAGTGTAATTGGTACAGGACAGAGCAGAGTTTGGGGCTGTTGTACATAGGGTTGCTATGAGTCGCAAGAGACTGGACGGCACATAACAACAACAACAACAAAATCATAACATGGTGTTTTGGGTATGTGTGTGTGGTGTGTGTGTGACCACAGAATTGGAGTGAGGCTTATTCTCAACATGTGTAATGCAGATGACAAAACATTGATGGCAGCAATAAGATTTTCAATGTGATTTTGAAGTAATTACTAAAGAATCTCAAAGAGCGCAGAAGTCAATATGGACTATATCTTAACATCAACCACAAAAATCCTCACCAATTTGTCAATATCATGAAGCACAATGATACTGTTATTGCATGTGGTTGACAGCCAATTTGTGCCTAAGGTAGACATTGTACTTTCAGTTGCTTCATATGCATTCTAAGCTCAGATAATGAATAAGGAAGACCAAAGAAGGATTAATGGCTTTGAATTGTGTTGGTGGTGATGTTGTTGTTTGGTGATGCCATTGAGTCACATGTGATACACAGTGAACATAGAAACAACAGATCTGAACACTGTTTTAGGCTGGGCCATCCCCACAACCTCAGATATACGTATTGCTACAGTCCCAGGGTCTATCCATTCGGTTTAGAGCCTTCCTTTCTCTCACTTACCTTCCACCTTTCAAAGCATAAAGTCTGTTCCTATCCAAGGAATACCTCTTCCTTGCAACACGTCTAAAAAAAAGAAAAAAAAGGAATGGGAAGCTTTGCCATCTTTGCATCCAAGGAGCACTCTGGCTACCTTTCTTTAGGACATTTTTTGTTCCTTTTGTAGTCAATATGGTATTAAGTACTCTTCTCCAATTTCATAGCTCAGAGGCAGCAATTATTCTTCTCATTATTCTCTTGTCCAGCTCTTAATTGCATAACAAGTGATTGAAAAGACCATGGCCTGACTCAGGCACACCATAGTCCTCAAACTGACATCCTTTCTCCTCAATAATTTGGAGAGATCACTTAGAGTAGATTTTCTTAGTACTATTCCTCTCCTGATCACCTGACCACTAGCTAGTTCTGAGGGTGTTGATTGTGGATCCAAGTAACATGAAGTCATTAATAGTTATATTTCTCATCTATTATGATGTTGCCTGTATGTCCAGTGGTGAGGTGTTTTATTATGATTTGTTTTCTAAACGTTGAGATGCAGTCCATATTGAAGAGTACACTATTCGATATTCTGCACCAAGTGCTTATAGTCTCCTTCATTTTCAGCTAACAAACTGTAATTTGTGCAACATGGGTTATTGATGAGTCTTTTTCTGATCTTGATGCAATATTCTTATACAAAATCTATACTTAGATCAAGAGACAGTGGTCAGACCATGGTTCAAATTGGAAAGAGTATGTGCCAAGGATGTGTCCTATCCTCATATCTTTATAGTCTATATGCAGAACAGATTATCCAGGAGGCTGGGCTCTATGAGAAGAAGTGTGGCATCAGGATTGGAGGTGGACTCAACAATCTGCATTATAAAGATGACGCAACCCTGCTCGCTGAATCTGAGGAGGACCTGAAATGCTTACGGTGTAGGGTCAAGGACTGCAGCCTTCAATGTGGATTGAAGTTCAACATCAAGAAAACAAAGATTCTCACCACTGGGCTGATTGGCAACATCATGATAGATAGTCAAGAGATTGACATTGTTAACAGCTTCAGTTACTTGGCTCTAAAATCAACACTTTTGGTACCAGCAGACAAGAAATTAGAAGACGAATTGCATTGGGATAGTCTGCTGTCAGAGACCTCTCAAAATACTGAAGAGCAACAATATCAATCTGGAGACTAAGGTGCACCTGATCCAGGCCATGGTCTTTGCAGTTACTTGCTATGCATTAGAGAGCTGGACAATGACTAGGGATTATAGAAGGAGAGTTGATGCTTTTGACTTGTGTTGCTGGAGAAGAGTATTAAATGTACCGTGGACTTCTGGGAGAACAAACAAATTCAACCTGAAGAGGGTGTAGCCAGGCTGTTCCTTGGAGGCAAGGATTCAGAAGTTTCATCTGACATACTTTGGACGTGTTACAGGGCTTAACAGTCCTTGGAGAAGGATATCATGCTTGGGAGGGAGGAGGGACAGCACAAGAGAGGAAGACTCTCGCTGACATGGATTGATTCAGTGGTGATAAGAGTGTCAGAGACAATAATATTGGCACAGGCTAGAGCAGGGTTTAAGGCTATTGTATACAGGGTTGCTATGAGCATAACAACAATGAGAGAAAATATAACCCTGACATACCTTTTCCTAATTTTGAACACTCTTGGCACCAGCAGTCAGGAAATCAAAAAGCGTATCGCGATGGGAAAGTCTGCTGTTAGGGACCTCTCAAAGGTACTCAGGAGCAACAGTGTCTCTCTGGAGACTAAGGTGTGCCTGATACAGGCTTGTTATGCATCAGAGAGTTGGACAATGACTAGGGAGGACAGAAGGAGAGTGGATGCTTTTGAGCTGTGGTGCTGGAGAAGGGTACTGAATGTACCATGGACTGCCAGGAAAACAAACAGATTCATCTTGGAGAGGATTAAACCAAGCTACTCCTTGGAGGCAAGGATTCTGGGGCTTCGTCTGACATACTTTGAACATGCTGCCAGGAGGGACTGGTCCTTGGAGAGGGACATCATGCTTGGGAGGGTGGAGGGACGGCACAGGAGGGGAAGACCCTCTATGAGATGGATCGATTCAGTGACTGGGGTAATCGGGATGGGTGTGTCAGAGGCAGTGCGGTTGGCGCAGGATAGAGCAGGGTTTAGGGCTGTTGTACATAGGGTCGCTATGAGTCGGAAACGACTCGACGGCACATAACAACACAACAACAATGTTTTCTTGCTCTGTTCATACAGCAGCCTCTTGATATATGTATGTTTTGCATGAGAACAATCAAGAGTTCTGAGATTCACATTCTTCTCAATGTCAGTTATGATTTGTTTTTATACACATAGTTAAATGCTCTACATAGTCAATAAAACACAAATAGACATTCTTCTGATATTCTTTGCTTTCAGCTAGGAACCATCTAACATCAGCAATGATATCCCCTGTGCCATGATCTCTTCTACATCCATCCTGATCTTTTGGGTGATATGTGGATAGATAGATAGATAGATAGATAGATAGATAGATAGATAGATAGATAGATAGATAGAGAATCTTAATCATATGGTGGTGGTTGTTGTTGTTGTTGTTATGTGCCATCGAGGCGTTTGCGACTCATAGCGACCCCATGTACAACAGCCCTAAACCATGCTCTATCCTGTGCCAATCTCATTGCCTCTGACACCCATCCTGAGTACCCCAGTCACTGAATCAATCCACCTCACAGAGGGTCTTCCCCTCCTGCGCTGTCCCTCTATTCTACCCAGCATAATGTCCCTCTCTAAAGACCTGTCTCTCCTTACAGTATGTCCAAAGTAAGTCAGACGAAGCCCCAGAATCCTTGCCTCCTAGGAGCAGCCTGGTTTAACCCTCTCTAGGATGAATCTGTTTGTTTTCTTGGCAGTTCATGGTACATTCAATACTCTTCTCCAGCACCGCAGCTCAAAGGCGTCAATTCTCTTTCTATCCTCCCCAGTCATTGTCCAACTCTCTGATGCATAACAAGTGATTGCAAAAACCATGTCCTGTATCAGGCGCACCTTGGTCTCCAGAGAGACACCGCTGCTCTTGATTACTTTAGAGAGGTCACTAACAGCAGACTTTCCCATCACAATACGTTTTTTGATTTCCTGGCTACTGGTGCCAAGAGTGTTGACTGTGGAGCCGAGCAAACTTAAGCTGTGAACAATCTCAATCTGTTCGCCATCCATCCTGATGCTACCGATTGATCATATGGTACTTTCTGAAATTTTTCAGTGTTGGCCAGTTATCTTTTTGGTACAGGGAATCTATGGTTTCCTTTTATCTCATTTGATGCTTCATTCAAGATTTTGCCTATAGCATCTCTTAGTATTGCAACTTGGGGTTTAATTTTGTTAATCAGTTCTTTCACCTCAAGAACTATTGACTGAGTTCTTCTCTTTATGGCCATTCTAACACTGTTATTTCTCGTCAAACTGCCCTTTGGCATCTTCTATTCACCTCTTACTTCAGCGTATCTTACTTTTTTTTTTTAATCTACTAGAAGTTTCGGTGCAATTTTCAGAGTCCTTTCAGGTGACCATTTTCTTCCTTTCCTTTCTCCCCTATTCTTGTAATGAATGACCTTTCCACTATTCAGTGACAATAACCTTGATGTCATCCCACAGTTTGTTAGTCTTTGTTCATTCATGTTCAATGCTTAAATTTTATCTTCCAGATGATTCTTAAATTCATCTGGGATAGACTCAACATCATGTGTTGGATTTCATGTGCATGTTTTAGTTTTCTTCAGCCTTAGTTAAACCTTGCTCATGGGTAGGCGATGGTCTGTTTCACAGTGATGCTTTCCCCAGATATATTCAATCTTATAACTGTGCAGTGTATCAGGTGAGGTCCATGTGTAGAGTTGCCATTTTTTTAAGTATTTGCAATGAATAAACATTGAATATACAAAATTTAAGCATTCTGTTCCTGGTCTCATTTCTGTCACCAATTCAGTACTTTCTGACTGCCATTCCTTTTTCATTGTTTCCAGGTTTTGTACTCCAGTCATCAGTTATCATTATCACATTTGTTTGTGTGTTTGGTCAATTTCAGACTGCAGAATTTCGTAAAAAATTTCAATTTCCTCCTGTTTGGATTTAACTCTTTATGTGTATATCTGAATAATATTCATCTTAACAGACCTTTCTTTTGGGTATATGAACAGTGTCATATCACTTATTGTTATTTGCTGTCAAATCCCTGTGACTCTTAGTGACCCTATGTACAACAGCTCTGAACCCTGCTCTATCTTGAGACAATTTCATTGTATCTGACACAACTACTCCCATTACCTCAGTCACTGAATCAATTCATCTCATCCAGGGTCTTCCTCTCTTGTGCGGTCCCTAGATTTTCCAAACATGATTTTCCTCTCCTAAGACTGCTTCTTCCAGGCCATGTACCCAAAGTATATCAGAGGGACTTTTAAATCCTATTTTAAGAATTAGACTTCACCTTATCCAGGACAGACCTCAAGGTATATTCAGTATTCTTCTCCATCATCACAGGTCAAAGCATATTCTTCCTGTCATCCTTAGTCTTTGTCCAGCTCTCAGATGCATCGCAAGTAATTGTGAAGACCACAGCCTAGATCAGGTTCACCTTAGTCTCCAGACTGATACTGTTCTTCTTTAGTACTCTGGAGAGGTCCCTAATAGAAGATTAGCAGGCTTCCCAAATGTAATTCATCTGTAATTCATCCTTTTTTAAAAATAATACTTATACAAAGTTTGTATACATATTTTTCACACTTAATCTTTTCCATTTCCTCCCCATAATGAAAAATACTATATAAGACCATTATTGTAGAGCAAGTATGAGTATCCAAGGGCAGGGGAAGGTGGGAGAAGAGAGGTGAGGATGAGAGGTTGGATAACTATAGAGACATACAATTTGATGGGTTGAGTGAGCTGTGAAAGAAATGGCAAGTCATCTGTTGATTTCCTGACTCCTGGTACCAAGAGTGTTCATTGTGGAGTCAAGCAAGCAAGCAGAAGCTATTAACAATCTCAATTTCTTCACCATCTATCATTGTGCTGCCAATTGTCCCAGTGGTGAAAATATTTGTTTTCTTGATGTTGAGCTTCAATCCGCATTGAAGGCTTCAGTCCTTGACCTTCTACAGCAGATGCCTCAGGTCTTCCTCAGTTTCAGGTATCAAGATTGCATCATCTGCTTATTGCAGATTGTTAATGGTGTTGTTGTTGTTATGTGCCTTCTAGTCTCTTGTGACTCATAGCGACCCTATGTACAACAGCCCTAAACTCTGCTCTGTCCTGTGCCAATCACATTCTCTGATTCACGCATTCCAATTACACCAGTCATTGAATCAATCCACCTCATAGAGTGTCTTCCCCTCCTCCACTGTCCTTTCCAGCCTCCCAAGGATGATGTCCCTCTCCAAGGACCGGTCAGCCGCTCCTTGCAATATGTCCAAAGTATGTCCTTCCTCCAATCCTGATGCCACATTCCTCATCATAGAGAACAGCCTCCTGGATAATCTGTTCTGCATATACTTTGCAATTGTATGAAGTTCAATTGCTCTGTTCTAATGACAGCCTCCTGGTCCAAGTATAGGCTTCCATATTGAAATTGTCTTTTTAATTATGAATGCAACATCATTCTTCTTCCGATTTTCATTTCTGACAAAATGTCTCATGTGATTGTCTGATTCAAAGTGGCAAAAACCAGTTTCCCAGTAATGCCCAAAATGTTTATGTTTATGTGTTCTAGTTCATTTTTCACAGCTTCTAGTTTCCCAGTATTCATATATCATACATTCTACGTCCCAACTACGAAAGGATGTTTGCAGCTGTTTCTTCACATTTTTATTTACTTCCAATCTGGACTCTACCTCTCATAAAACAACTGTATGTGTTCCTGTATTGTTCATGAAATTATCAGAGGCTTGCTATGTAAGAATTAAATGGCCAGCTCTTTCTTAATCCAGAAGCTCTATTAAAAACTGTCCACCATGAGTGACCCTCCCAGCATTTGACACCTGAGTAGCATAACATTTAATATCACAACACCAGCACAAGCAAACTAATAGTCAAGTGCCATAATAATAAGAAAAATTATAAACAAGCAAGAATATGAATATTTAATCTAGACCATAATTAGCAATATGCTGATTTTCCTCTAATACAAGTTTATGTTATTAGTGTTATACAACTAACAGCGAATCAACAAGTCAACATTTTCAATAACACTACACCTTATATACTGGACCTTGTATTTTAAACTCTCTTTGGCCCAGAAGCCAGCCTTCTTTTTTAACACCCTCTATTTTTTTCTTACAGATCTGCTGGCAGATTTGAATTCTGTGCTTTTGAGTTGACAGAGCTATTTCTTATGAGTAGGCCTCCATGTATATTCTTCTTTTGTTTATTTTTATTATGTATATGCCTCATAGCGACCCGATGATCAATAGCTCTTAATCCCCCTCTACCTTGAGCCACTCTCACTGTCTCTGAGCCACCTACTGTCATTGCCCCAGTTAGTGTGCCCATCCATCTTCTCTGGAGCCTTCCTCTCCTGCATTGTCCTTCTACCCTTTCAAGCATGTTACGCTTCTCTAAAAACTGGTTGGTCCCTTCTTGCTACAGGCCCAAAGTATAATAGATGGAGTCTCAAAATCCTTGCCTCCAATAGGCAGCTTGATTTCACCCTTTCCAAGACACACCAGTTAGTTCTCTTGGCAATTCATAATAAGTGCAACACTATTTTCTAGCACTACGACACAAAGATATCAATTGTTCTGTCATCCTTGGTCATTGTCCAGTGCTCTGATGCATAGCAAGTGATTGCAAAGACCATGGCTTGGATAATAAGGTGTACCTTAGTTTTTAGACTGACTTCTTTGCTCTTAACCACTCTGGATAAGTTCCTGATAGTAGATATTCCTAATGCAATTTCTGAAACAAAGCTGAAATTATTGCTTTCTTACTTTCCGCTTGGAACCATGGAGGCTGCCGTGGAGAAGAAAAAGAAGGTTCCTCCAGTTCCAGAAACCCTTAAGAAAAAGCGAAGGAATTTCGCAGAATTAAGGGTCAAGCGCCTTAGAAAAAAGTTTGCCCAAAAAATGCTTCAAAAGGCAAGAAGGAAGCTTATCTATGAAAAAGCTAAGCACTATCACAAAGAATACAGGCAGATGTACAGAACTGAGATTCGGATGGCTCAGATGGCAAGGAAAGCTGGCAACTTCTATGTACCCGCAGAACCCAAGCTGGCATTTGTCATCAGGATCAGAGGTATCAATGGTGTGAGCCCAAAGGTTCGTAAGGTGTTACAGCTCCTTCGCCTTTGCCAGATCTTCAATGGCACCTTTGTTAAACTCAACAAAGCTTCAATTAACATGTTGAGGATTGTGGAACCATATATTGCATGGGGATACCCAAACCTGAAGTCTGTCAATGAACTGATTTATAAGCGTGGTTATGGCAAAATTGATAAGAAGCGAATTGCTCTGACAGACAACACTTTGATTGCACGATCTTTTGGTAAATATGGTATCATCTGCATGGAGGATCTGATTCATGAGATCTATACTGTTGGCAAACACTTCAAGGAAGCAAACAACTTCTTGTGGCCATTCAAATTATCTTCTCCACGAGGTGGAATGAAGAAAAAGACCACTCATTTTGTAGAAGGTGGAGATGCTGGCAACCGGGAAGACCAGATCAACAGATTTATCAGAAGAAAGAACTAAGGTATCAGCCATGATTCTTTTTTGTAATCTGGTCAGTTAATAAAACAGTGCTTTCAAATTGAAAAAAAAAAAAGCTGAAATTATTAACATTCTCGATCTCTTCTCCAACTATCACGATGCTGTCAATTGGCCTAGTGGTGACAATTTGCGATTTCTTGATTTTAAGCTTCAATTCTTATTGCAGATTACAGTCCATGTTATATTCCAAAAATTTTGCCATTGTTCTTGTTGTTACGTGCCATCGAGTCACCTGTGACTCATAGTGACCTTATGTACAACAGCCCTAAATCCTGCTCTATCCTGTGCCAATCTTATTGTCTCTGACACACCTACCCCATTACCCCAGTCATTCAATCAATGCATTTCATCGAAAGTCTTTCTCTCTTGTGCTGTCCCTCCACTCTCCCAAGGATGACGTCCCTCTACAAGTACTGAACCTATCTTGCAACATGTCCAGACGAAGCTTCAAAATCCTTATTTCCAAAGAGCAGTCTGGTCTCACCTTCTCTAGGATGAACTTTTTTGTACTCCTAACAGTCTACAGTATATTCAATACTCTTCTCCAGCACCACAGCTCAAATGCATCAATTCTTCTTCTATCATTCCTGGACATTGTCTATCTTTATGATGCATAGCAAGTAACTGCAAAGACTATGGCCTATATCGGGTGTGTCTTAGACTCCAAACTTACATTGTTACTCTTTAGTACTTTGGAGAGGTCACTGACAGCAGACTTTACCAATACAATTTGTTTTTTAATTTCCTGGCTGCTGGTACCAAGAGCGTTGATTGTGGAGTCAAGCAAACTAAAGCTGTTAACGGTGAGAATCTTTGTTTTCTTGATGTTGAGCTTCAATCCATATTGAAGACTGCAGTCCTTCACCTTTTGCAGCAAGCGCTTCAGGTCCTTCTCAGATTCAGCAAGCAGAGTTGTGTTATAAAAGGAATCATTTCTTCTTCTGTTATCCTTATTGATCTTCATATTTTTAGATGCATAGGAAACAATTAAAAATGCCAAGCTTGGAGAAAGTACACCTTAGTCTTTAAAGGGGGATTTTTGCTATTGAGAACTTTGAAGAGGTCCCTGGCAGCAGATTTTTCTAAATCAACATGTTTTGTTTTCTTGAATGCTGTTATCATATATATTGATTGTGGATCCAAGCAAAATCAATAGTTGGTCATTTTAGTCTTTTATCTATATAACATGGCCCTGGTTTAGTGATGAGGATTTATTTTATTTTATTTTATTATTTTATTTTATTTT
>NW_006399909.1:5446267-5465648 GCF_000299155.1 Elephantulus edwardii
TTTTATTTTATTTTATTTTATTTTATTTTATTTTAGTGATGTTGAGATAGAACTCATATTGAGACTGTAGTGTTTGACCCTCAGCAGTGAGAGTTTCAAATCCTTTTTACTTTCTGTCAGAAACCTAGAATTCTATTCTCAAAAGGCTCTGTGTTGTCGTCTAGAGCTTGTGTGATCCCTTTTTTCCAGATCTATCTTCCTAGTCAGTCCATAGCTGTCTCCCTAGTCAAACCCTAGCTCTGAGTTACCTAGACATTAAGAGGTCAAAGAAAGGATAATAGGAAGCTGTATTAAAAACCTGTAGTCATTGACTGAGCTTGGACATGCTGACCAAATGATGCACAAATGTGCACAAGATTATCCATGGGGTGAAATGGTGACATGACAGTTCTAGAAGCCACTTATCTCTCATCACCATGTTCAGTACTGACCTTTATAAAATGTACATTAGAAAAATGTTTTCTTGCCAAATTTAGAGAACATAGTACATTATATGGCACACTTTATTAGCATTATTTATAAGTTTTAAATATTTAAATATATATGAGCCTTCATTATTATTCTTGCCCTGAACCCTGAGGATGTTATGTTCAATCTTGACTTAAATGTTTCATTAGATATAACCAAATAGCCATGTACACTCACAGACACAAATAAACGATCAAATTAATCTCTTTGTTTAACCTGTCTGAGAGTCAAAATTTTAGAATAGGGCCTTGCACCTTACTTAATGTTTCAGAAATCATGCCTATACAAAAGAGGTTATTTACTACAATTAAATGTACTGTTTTCATATAAGGCCTGTTATTGATAAAAGATCTTGCATGAGTCAAATATATCTATCTTCTATTTTTAAATGGAGATGACCCAACTGGCTCAAAGACAAATGATATACAGTGCTTATGAGTAAAATATCACAGTGACGAGATTTTAGTTCAAACATTGTTTAGGTTCAGTCATATTTACAAAATAGATATTTACATAAAGAATGTATTTTAACACAAATCTATATTCTCACACATGTTGTTATTATGTTCTGTTGAGTCGCCTGCGACTCATAGCAACCCTCAGTACAACAGCCCTAAACTCTGCCCTATCCTGTGCCAATCTCACCATCTCTAATGCACCTACCCCCATTACCCCAGTAATTGAATCCCAAGCATGATATCCCTCTCCAAGAACTGGTCCTTCTTTTCAACATGTCCAAAGTATGTTAGACAAAGCTTCAGAATCTTTGCCTCTAAGGAGCAGCCCCGTTTTACCTTCTCCAGGACAAACTTGTTCTTTTTCTTAGCATTCCATAGTATATTCAATACTCTTGTACGACACCACAGCTCAAAGGCATCAATTCTCCTTCTAGCATCCCTATTCATTGTCCAGCTCTCTGATGCATATCAAGTGATTGCAAAGACCATGGCATGTATCATGAACACCTTAGTCTCCAGACTGACATCGTTTCACTTCAGCACTTTAGAGAGGTCCCTAACAGCAGACTTTCCCATCATAATACATCTTTTCACTTCCTGGCTGCTGGTGCTGAGTGTTGACTGTGGAGCCAAGCAAATCAAAACTGTGAAAAATCTCACTCTCTTCACCATCCATCATAATGCTGCCAATTGGCCCAGTGATAATAATCTTTGTTTTCTTGATAAGGAGTCTCAATGCATACCGAAGAGATCAGTCCCTGACCTTCCATAGCAAGTACTTCAGGTCCTCCTCAGATTCAGCAAGCAGTGTTGTGTAATTTGCATAACACAGATTGTTGAAGATTCTTCCTCCAATCCTGATACCACATTTCTCTTCATAGAGCCCAGCCTCCCAGATAATCCGTTCTGCATAAATGTTGAAAAGGTATGGAGACAGGATTCAGTCTGGGCGTACACCTTTCCCAGTTTTGAACCATGCAGCGTTTCCTTGCTCTGTTCTGATGACTGTCTCCTAGTGTAAGTATATGTTTCACATTAATTAGCACAATCAAGTGTTCTGAGATCCCCATTTTTCTCAGAGACAGCCAAAGTTTGTCATGATCCACACAGTCAAATGCTTTTGTGTAATCAATGAAACACAGTTATATATTCTTCTGGTACTCACTCATACATACACTTATTTCAAATAAACCTTAAAAGGCATAGTATTTCATTGTGTGAATGTACCATAATTTCTTAATTCATTCCATTATGATTGGGCATTTTTGCTGTTTCCATGTTCTTGCTATGGTGAATATCATTACTATGAACATTGGCATACAAGTCTCTGTACCTCAGTTATCTTTTTCTCAGGGTATATTCCAAGCATGAAGGAGATTTAGATTGTTAACTATTTCAGCTTGCTTGGCTCCACCATCAACACTCTTGGCACCATCAGTCAGACAATGGAAAGAAGAATTCCACTGGGGAAGTCTACTGTCAGGGACCTCTCCTAAGTGTTAACCAGTAATGATGTCAGTCTAGAGACTATGGTATGCTTGATACAGATCATGGTCTTTTCAATTACTTGCTATGTATGTATCAGAGAGCTGGAAAATGACTTCATATGACAGAATAACTGATGGTTTTGAATTGTGTTGCTGGAGAAGAGTATGAACATATCATGGACTATCAGGAGAGTGTGAAACAAAATTCTTTCTTGGAGACAAGAATTTTTAATCTGTCTTATATACTTTGAGCATATGGCCAGGAGTAACCAGACCTTGGAGATGGACAGAACAAGAGAGGAATACATCTGTATATGGATTAACGTGGTAACTAGGGCAATCAAATTTGATGTCTCGGAGTTAGTGAGACTGGCTCAGGATAGGGCAAGGGTCAGAGCTATTGGTCATAGGGTTTCTCTGAGCCTGAAATGACTCGATGGTATATAATAACAACAGCAACATTCTTAAAGTTTGAGAGATGGCACGCTGCTGTCTTTGCCTTCACGAAGCACTTCAGTTATCCTTTTCCCAATCTATATCTATTTGTTCTTTTGGCAGTTTCTGGGATAGTCATGCCTTTTCTCCAACATCACAACTCAAAGTCACTAATTCTTCTGTCATCCTTATTCATTGTCCAGCCTCAGACACTTACCAGGTGATTGGAAAGTTCATGGCCTGAATCAGGTCCACATTAGTTGTCATATTGACATCATTACTTTTTAATATGGTGGAGAGGTCCCTGAAAGAGACTGGCACAATGCAAATATCTCTTGATCTTCTGACTGCTCATACCAAGAGCACTAATTGCGTCTCCAAGGAAGATAAAATAATTGATAACTTCAATTCTTTCTTCATCTATCATGATGTTGCCTGTTGACACAGTGGTCAGGATTTGTGTCTTCTTGATGTTGAGATGTAATCCATACAGAAAGTTGTAGTTGCTGATATTACCTTCACCAAGCAAGGTTATGTCACCTTCATAATGCAAGTTGTTGATAAATATTTCTCTAATCATGATGTCACATTCTTCTTCATAGAATTCAGCTTCACAAATTATTTGCTTATTATTCAGACTGAATTGATATAGAGAAAGGATATATTCCTGATGCATATACTTTTACAATTTGAAGCCAGGCAGTACTCCCTTGCTCTGTTCAGACAACAGCCTTTGGCTTGTGTATAAACTTCATATGAGCACAATTAAGTGCCCTGGAATTCTCATTTTTTTCTCAACGTTAGCCATACTTTGTTGACCAAAGGAGTGAAAATTGCACATGTATTCACTTTCCTAGAGCAGAAAGTAGATAAAAAGACTATATTCCAGCCTCATGACACCTGTAAAGCCACACCAGCATCAAGGGGTTGGTTTATTTTTTGTAGACTCAAAATTGTTGTTTTGAGAATGTGGTTTATTAGGGAAGTAAGTTGGAGAATTAGAATTGTGGGGGCAAAGACTATCTCATTATTCAAGTCAAGATTCAATCCAGCACTTCAAAGACACGATTTCTCAATTAGTCCAGGCTCCAGTTTCAGTTTAGCAACACAAATTCAAGAAGACTCCAGTTTCCCCAGTCGTGTAGCAAGGTTTACCTCATAGCAGCTATAAGTCCTGAATTTTCTGGTAAACACAGCAAAATCTTTAACTGTGGCCTTTATATCAGAGCTCCTTTGGTTATACCTTGCCACAGTTTTTGACAGCAATGCCACAGCCTCTTTATCACCATTACCAAGGTATGGCACTAAGGTATTGCTCTCACTAAGTTCTTGCTCCAGTTTCCCTCAAGTCTTTTTATGCTCAAGTTTTGCTGCCCAATGTGGGATTCATTCTTCTCTTATCCTAGTCCCACAGCTATTTTTAATTTGCAAGGCCATGTGTCTGCAGTTAGGGTAGCTGGAAAACAGAGGGCGATAAGATAATGGTTTAAAAAAGCCAACGTGAAACTAACATTACAGATTCACACAATCAAATGACTTTACATAGTCAATAAAACACAGATATACATTACTCTGGTATTCTTTGCTTTCATCTAGGAACCATCTGATATCACCAATTATATTCCTGGTGTTGTGGCCTCATCTAAACCCTGGCAGTTCCTTGTTAATAAACTGTTGTAGCTCTTTTGGAAGGATCTTCTGTGATATTTCACTTGTGTGTGATACTAATGGCATGGTTCAATAATTTCCACATTCTGTCAGATCATCATTCTTGGTATGGGAATAAATGCGGTTATATTCCAGTCAATAGCCAGGCAGTTGTCATCTAAATTTCCTTACATAGACTGGTGAGAACATCCAGGTTTGCATGTGTTAGTTGAATTTTGTTAATTGGTATCTCATCAATTCTTGGGGCCTGTTTTGTTTTTGTTTTTTTCCCAATACTTTCAATGCATCTTGAACTCTTTCTTTAATCACCATTGGCTCTTGATCATATGGTACTTCCTGGAATATTTCAGTCTCATCCAATTCTTTCCGGAGCAGTGATTCTGTATATTCCTCCTATCTATGTTTGATGCTTCCTGGGTCATTCAATATCCTGCCCATAGCATCTCTTTGAATTATGATCAGCTGAACCAAATTGGACAATTTACGAACTGAGGAGGGATTTCTTCTACCTAAATAGTTTAAATCTATTTATGGATAATCAAACTACTGGTTTGTCATATATGAGCACATATTTCACTAACAATTATCATTGCAGTTGAAACTGTATCATACATTTTTTTAATAAATATGAACTCAGAACTTTATTTATCTTTATTTTGAAGATGTGTTTATATGAATTTCTATGAATAGATATATGGAGTTTAAACGGATTTATTTATTCATTATGGAAAACTATACTCCTAATAATGAGGAGTTCTGGTGGCCTAATGGCAAGAAGCTGTGTGTTACAATCACAAAAGCATATGGTTTGAATTCATCAGCTGCTTCACAAGAGAAGGATGAGAAGTCTCCTCCAAGGTAATTTCCTGCCTCTGAAAACGCACTGGAGGGTCAGCTATGGGTCAGTTCTGATTCGATGGCACACAGTAATAACAGAGGGATTGACAGTGATTAACAATGATCTTGAGCATGTTAGAGAGCATGTGAATGAAACAGGTTGGGCATGATTCAGATGTGCTCACTATAAATCAGAGTGGCCTTGAGAAGTAAAACAATGCAAGAAAGTCTAAGATGTCTATCATGCCTTCTTTCCCCCTGGATGCTTCATGGTGTAGTCCATCATACGTTGTGTTTCTAAAGAAAAGGTCCTATTT
Organism: Elephantulus edwardii; assembly: GCF_000299155.1. Classification (NCBI taxonomy): domain Eukaryota; kingdom Metazoa; phylum Chordata; class Mammalia; order Macroscelidea; family Macroscelididae; genus Elephantulus; species Elephantulus edwardii. The sequence continues at coordinate 5,451,938 of NW_006399909.1, forward strand.
TCTGAGGTTCAAATCCACTAGCTGTTCCAATGAAAATTGTGGTCAATCTCTTTCCATTAAAATGTTCAGCTCTGGGAACTCACTTCTGGTGACTATAAGTCATAATAAAATTGAGTTTGATGGCAGAGCTTGAGATCTTTTACATGTTTATAAGTTGCATTTAGAAATAATCTGAGAGGCCTGTGATCTCTTATTCACAGGCTATCACATAGAATATAGAATCATAGTGAGGTACATTAATGAAGTCCAGTTAGCATCTAATAATAAGCCATTAACACTTATTATTGCCAATTAGATTGAATATTGGCTATCTCAAAGCAGATTTAATAGAAGAACAGAGACTAAAGTATATCAAGAAAAATAAATGAGAACAAAACACTGTAAGAGGTGTCTGGATATTAAAATCTTTTCAGAAAGCATGAGACATTTTATCATCTGACATATTAGCATTGTGAAACAGCAGTAATCAAATCAACTCCCCCCACCTTCTCTTACCTCTCATCTATTAGCTCCTTATTAAACATTCTACCTTCCCCAAACTTGAACAGTTATTTCAGAAATGACATTTTAGTGATGGGAGGGAATCATAATAGCTTTGGGTAATTGTGAGAAAGAAATCAACATGGCCCTGAACTTTATAGGTCATGATATCTCTGTGGCTTGTGGGCATAAATGCGTTTCAAAATAGATAACTGTGTCTCCCTTAGCATCTTCTTTTTGCCTGTTCTTTTTTTTTTCCCTTCTGTGTAAGTTTACAAAGGTCAGATGCCAGTATGATCTAGAATAAGGGCTTTTGTGGCTTACTTTGAAAGGTTACTTTAGAGGAAAAAAATCTCATGAAGCAGCAGTACCCCAAACTGATATGGGGAATGTGGCTGAAATCTTATTACTTTCTAATCAAACGTCTAACACAAGAGTAGGAAAGAACTTTAGATTCTTGAGTGTGTATGAGGGATTTATTCTCTGTTTACTGAATCAGAGTGAAGGGCCATCGCAGGTCTCAATTCTCTGAGGTCAGGTCCATGGGACATTAAACCAATTTATGGTGAAAATAAGTTCTCCCATAATGTCAAAGCCTAACACCTATTTAATGTTTTATTAGAACGATAATTGGAAAGCAATGTATTTGTAATAGTGAAAGAAATGTCACAGACCTTCATTCTCTAAGGACTGAGATACTCTGTTTTCTGTGAATTAGCATACTGTTTGGGCTCTCCTGAAATTCAGAAGCTTTAGAATTATTTTTTGTCTCATGAAGTCTGAAAAGTTCTGGCATGGGTTTTCAGGAAAAATTTTCGTCTTACCAGAATTAAATTGAAAAATTTAAGTATAATATGTTGTTGCCCTCAAATCAGAACCAATTCAGAGTTGACCCTCCAGCTGTTTTTCAGATTTTACTCTCTTGGTTCAATTTTCCACCATTATTGACAGATTGATAATATGAATAACACTAAGGAATATATTTCTTGCAACTCACCATTTTAAAGAAAAAGGATAAAATTTGCCCATGGATAAAGTTGAAAATGCAGGAAGTGTTAGCAAAGAAGAAGAAAATGTGAAACACAAAGAAGTGAAGTAAGTGATGTTTCATTGAAGGGTTGCAATCAATGCCAAGAAAGAAGATACATGGTGGTTTTTTTAAAATGAAAAGCAATCTTCTCTATAAACTTTTCTTTGAAACACAACTGATTTGTAGAAGGATAAGTGAATATTTTCTGACAATAATCATTTACCTAATTCATAAGTGATGCACAATGTTATCAAAATGAAAGGGGAAATGTCCAGTCTTTTCAGCAACATTTGTTAATGAGGCTATGGTTTCCCTATTTAAAGGGTTTAATTTTCTTGTCCAAATATCAATTAATTGAGAGCATTATGTTGAATGAAATCACTCAGTCCCATGAGAATAAAACCTGCATAACTCTCTTAATGTGAAGATTGGAGCATGACTGAGAAAGATATGTATAAATGTTCAAAGGTGGAGGAGAAGAGGAGAGGGAGGTAAAAAAGGGAAAAGGGGAAAATCATTAGGATAGCAGAGGTTAGAGGGTGCAGGCGGGTTGAAGGAATAGGAAAGATTCAATGCAGGCTTGAAGAGATGGGGCATACATCAATAGAATTAAATATGCAAAACACAATATATAAAAATTATTACATAAAACAGCATACATGAATAAAGCAAAACATATATAAATGATTGTATGCAGATGAATAAAAATAATGAGGAGCAAGTATTGTACAAATATTGGCACATTTATAAACCCTAATAATGTACAATATTTACTTTGTTTTCTTAAATTAAAATAAATTTGAACACTAATAATTTGTGTTTTCAAGAAAATTGTTATTTGAATAATATTTCTGAGGATTATTTGAACTAATATAATATCCACCCAACTGCTTGCTCCATAATCAACATGCTTGGCACCAGCAGTCAGGAAATTAAAAGACAGATTACATTGGGAAAATCTGCTGTCAGAGACCTCTCTGAAGTCCTGAGGAACAATGATATCTGTCTGAAGACTAAGGTGTGCCTGATAGAGGCCATGGTCTTTGCAATCTCTTGCTATGTGTCAGAGAGCTGGACAGTGACTAGGGAGGATAGAAGGACAATTGATGCCTTTGAACTGTGGTGCTGGAGAAGAGTACTACACATACCATGGACTGCTAGGAGAACAAAGACATTCATCCCAGAGAGGATGAGACCAGGCTGCTCCTTGGAGTCAAGGATTCTGAAGCTTCATCTGACATGCTTTGGATATGTTACAAGGAGGGACCAGTAATTGAAAAGGGACTCCAGTCTTGGAAGGGTGGAGCAATAGCACAAGAGAGGAAGACCCTTGATGATGGATTGATTTAGTGACTGGAGTAATGTAGGTATGGGTGTCAGAGACAATAGATTGGTACAGAATAGAGCAGGGTTTAGGGTTGTTGAACATAGGGTTGTTATGATTATCAGGCAACTCAATGGCACATAACAAGAACAACAGCAACAACAACTGGTTGCTTGTTACTTCTGCTGAAAAATTTATTTTTACGTCTTCCAAAATGAACTTAGAGCTGATCTTCCATTGAGTTTTCAGAGTTTATTATGAATTAGATTACACTCTTACAAAAGTAATGGTGAAGTGCAACAATGAATGAATGGAAACCCAATGTTTCTGTAAGTTTTCACTGTAATTAATAATAAATTTTTAAAAAAATAATGGTGAAAATTATATGTCCTTTTTGTTTTATGTTAATCAGACCATATCGGAGTAGAAAGAACCTTAACCCTTTCGTGTTGCTGTTGGTGGTGGTGGTGGTGGTATACACCTTAGAGTTGAAACCTACTCATTGCTGTTCTTACAGCAGCTTTTCAGGGGCTGTAATACACACAGAAGAGGGCTCCAGTGGCTAAGTGGTAAGGGATGTGGTACCCACTTTAAGGTTCTAATCCACTCCCTACTTCATGGGAGAAAGATGGGCAATCTCTTCCCAGGAGATTTGCTGCCTCAGAAAACCCACTAGAGAGCCAACTGTGTATTGGTTCCAACTCCACAAACACAATAAACACAACAAGAAAAAATCACATAGGAAGGCATTGTCCTTCTTTCTCCCACAGAGCATCTGGTGGATTTGAACAGTATGCCTTTGGGTTGACAGTGCAATTACTTACCACCAGACCACCTGAGCTTTTTCTGAGTAGTGGTTATAAAAATAACAGAATAGACATGGACAAACAAAGCAAAAGACAGATACTACATTCCAAGGGGAAAAGATGTGTCTGAAAACTCAGCTGCTAAGAATGAGAATCAATGCTATTTACTATTAGGGTGCTTGTTATTCAGGCCATGGTCTTTGGAATCACTTGCTATGCATCTGAGAGCTGGACCATGAATAAGGATGACAGAATTGATGCCTTTGAGTTGTGGTGTTAGAGAAGACCATGGACTGCCAAAAGAATAAATAGATGTAGCTTGGCAAAAGTACAATTAAAATGCTTCTTGGAGGCAAGGATGGCAAAACTTCATCTCACATATTTTGGGCATATTTCCAGAAGAAGATAGTTTTTCAAAGGGTACATTATGCTTAGAAAAGTGGAAAGATGAATTAACAACAATGGAAGCGAGTGGGTCAGAGCTGATGAAGATGGCACATGATAGGTCAAGGTTCAGACTGGTTGCCCATAGGGTCTCTCTGAATTGTACTTGACATGGTGATACTTAATAACAATTAGAAACTGAAAAGTACAAGAAAGGATTTTTCCTAGAGCCAACATGTGCATGTGGACTTAAATTGTTCTGAATTGTGAAGAAATAATTTCTTCATCTTAAACTCTACCTTTATTTTTTTTATTATAAGAGCTATAGTCCCACACCTAATTGTGCTCCTACAAAACCTTATACTCAGACCAAGAATCTATTGTCTGAATAGAACAAGGTTTCTGCACACTTAAAAATCAAGGGAGGTTTTGTCATGTCTGTATTATTTCTCCATACCTACTAAATTTCTATGCTGAGCAAATCATTCAAGATGCTGGGCTTTATGAAAAAGAATGTGATACCAGAATCAGAAGACTCATTGACAATTTATATTATGCAGATGGTACAACCTTTCTTTCTGAAAGCAAGTGGAACCTTGCTGCAGAGGATTATAGCCTTCAATGTTAATTACATCACAATATCAAGAACATAAAAATCCTCTCCACTGGGCCAATAAACATTATGAATGATGGAGGGGAAAGATCCAGTTATTTCCTCTTATTGAAGCCACAATTACTATTCTGGGTGCTAGAAGTTAGCAAGTCAAAAGACATATTGCATTAGGAAATGAAAAACACTGTCAAGGACCTCTCCAAAATGCTAAGGAAGAATTGTTTCATTCTAAAAACAAAGGTGCACTTGATTCAAGCCTTCGAATTTAGTCTTTTAATTTACTTTCTCTGTGTCTGAAAGTTGCACAGTGAATAAGGAAGACAGAAGAAGAATTCTTACATTTGACTTGTGGAATTAGAGAAGAGTATTGGATTTCTCACGCCGCCCGCCCCCCGCAAAGACATAAGTCAGTCTCTCAGAAATCGCAACCAGGGTGCTCTTTAAATACAAGAATGTAAAAATATCATATCACATACACTTTGGTTATGTTGTTAGTAGAGGCTAGTCCTTGAATAAAGCGATTTCACTTGAAAACATGAAAGGTCAGGTAAAAACAGAAAGACCCTTGATAAAATGAATTGACATTAGATTGAATCAATGGACTTAAAGATATCAGAGACTGTGAAGGTGGCACCGGGAACAGCAAAGTTAAGATCCATTGTTTGTATGATGATTATGAGTCATGTTGTTGTTGTTGTTATGTGCTGTCAAGTCGCTTACGACTCATAGCGACCCAATATACAACAGGCCTAAACCCTGCTCTGTCCTGTGCCAATCGCACTGTCTCTGACACCCCCATCCCGATCATCCCAGTCACTGAATCAATCCACCTCATAGAGGGCCTTCCCCTCCTGTGCTGTCCTTCCACCCTCCCAAGCATGATGTCCTTCTCCAAGGACCGGTCTCTTCTCAAAACATGTTCAAAGTATGTTAGACGGAGCCTCAGAATCCTTACCTCCAAAGAGCCACCTGGTCTAACCCTTTCCAAGACAAATCTGTTTGTTTTCCTAGCTGTCCATGGTATTCTCAACACTCTTCTCCAGCACCACAGCTCAAAAGCATCAATTCTCCTTCTATCCTCCTTGGTCCAACTCTCTGATGCATAACAAGTGATTGCAAAGATCATGGCCTGTATTAGACGCACCTTAGTCTCCAGAGAGACACCATTGCTCTTCAGTACTTTGGAGCGGTCCCTAACAGGAGACTTTCCCATGGCAATGAGCCTTTTAATTCCCTGGCTGCTGGTGCCAAGGCTGTTGACTCTGGAGCCAAGCAAACTAAAGCTGTGTACAATCTCAATCTCTTCACCATCCATCCTGATGCTGCCAATTATTCCAGTGGTGAGAATCTTTGTCTTCTTGACATTGAACCTCAATCCATATTGTAGGCTGCAGTCCTTGACCCTCTGCAGCAGGTGCTTCAGGTCCTCTTCAGTTTCAGCAAGCAGGGTTGTGTCATCTGCATAACGCCGATTGTTGAACGCCTACCAGCAACAACACCACCATTCATGTTAACAAATAAATTTATCTTGGAGAAAATGAAAACAGAGTATTCCACGGAGTCAAGGATAGTGAAATTTTATCTCACATATTTTGGGCATGTTGCTGAGAACATCCAGACCTTAGAAAATGTCATAGTGCTTGAAAAAGTGAAGGATCAGTGAAAGAGAGGAAAACAAAATGGATTGACATTGACATAGTGACTTTATCAATGGGTTCAGGGATATCAGAGATGATGAGGTCAGCACAGGATTGGGCTAGGTTCAGAGCAGCAATCGACACAGTGGCACTTAACAATGGCATTCACAAAGTCGAACTTCTCAAATTATTTGTTCAGCCTATAGACAGAATAGCTATGGAGAAAAGATTCTGAATTACTAAAAGAACAAATCAATATATCTTGAGAAAAATGCAACTAAGGTGTTCCTCAAAGACAAAAATAATGAAATTTTATCTCACCTATTTGGGTATCTTATAAGAAGAAGGCCAGTTCTTGGGGGGAGGGGAATGTATTATGTTTGAAAGGGTGGAAGGTCAATATAGAGAATAGTGCTTCCAATAAGACAGACTGTCATAGTATCTGTAACAACACACTCAAGTGTATTGGAGATGTTGAGGATAGCACAGAATATGGAAAGGTTCAAGTCCATTATTTATAAAGTCACAGTGAGTTGCAGTCATCTTGACAGTACCTAATAACGACATGTGCACATGGAACACATTGTTGTGTACCCTGGAGTCAGAATTGATCCATATCTGACCCTCTGGTGAGTTTTCAGAGGCATTTAATCACATGGGAGAAGGTAACCCATCCTTCTCCTGAAACAAAACTCCATAATTTGAAGAGTTCCCTAACTGTCAATTTTCCCAGTGCAATGTATCTCCTTATTTCCTGACTGGTACCAGGTGTTAAGTGTGAATCCAAGTAAGATAAAGTTGTTGGCAGTTTCAGTCTTTTCTCCATATTTCATGATGTTGCCTATAGGTCCAGTCATAAGAATCTTTGTTTTTTGACATTGAGATGCAATCCATATTAAAGGCTGTATTGTTTGATCTTCTGCAACAAGTTATTCAAGCCCTCCTCACTTTCAGCAAGCAAGGTTTTGTCATCTGCATATGCAGGCTATTGATGTGTCCTTCTCATCCTGATGTCACATTCCTCTTCTCAGAGCCAGGATTTTAGAATAATATGCTCAGCACACAGATTGAGTAAATATGGAAAGAGAATACAGCCCTGACGTACTCTCTTCCTCATTTTAAACTATGTACTGTTCTTCTGATCTGTTCACACAACTATCTCTCGATCTAGATATAGATTTCTCATCAGCACAGCTCTGGGATTTCCATTCATCTCAAAGCTAGCCATAACATGTTAAGATCTACATAGTCAAATACTTTTGCACAGTCAATAAAGCACAAATATACATCCTTCTGGTATTCTTTACTTTCAGCCAGGATACATCTGATATCCTCACAGCCTCCTTTAAATTGTGTTTGAACTTCTGGCAGTACCCTATCTATGTACTGTTCTAGCCATGTTTGAAGAATCTTTGTTTGCATGTGATATTAATGATATTATTCAATAATTTCCACATTTAGTTGAATCACCATTTTGGGGAATAGGAACATATATGGATCTCTTCCAATCCATTGACAAGACAGCTGTCCTCAAAATTTCCTCCAAAGGCTGATGAATACATGTACAGCTGCATCTATTAATTGAAACACTTAAATAAATCAGTATTCCATTAATTTCTGTGGCCTTATTTTTTGCCAATGTCTTCAATAAAGCTTCCACTTCCTCCTTACCATTGGTAAGTCTTGGAGAGGGTGCAACTTGAGTGCTCTTTGGAGGGAAGAATGATAAGGCTTCATCTCACGTGCTTTAGGCATCTTGCTAGGAGGGGCTACTCCTTGAAGAAGGACATGATGCTGAGAAGGGTGGTGGGTCAGTGAAAGAGAGGAAGATCCTTGAACAGGTGGATTGGAAATGTTTACTAGGACAATAAGATAAGAGAAGGAAATAAGAAGTTTCCAGTTCAGCAAAGAAGTATTAAAACTATCACTCCCTGTAGATGATATGCAGGTGTATGCAAAAAAAACCCTGAGGACACAACAAAAAAAAGGTCAGATCTAATAGGACCATCCGCCAGTGACAATATAGGATCAACATACAAAAGTCAATGGGATTCCTTCACATGAACAAAGAAAATGCAGAAAAGGAAACAAAGAAAGCAATATAATTTATATTAGCCAACCACAATCTTAGATACTTGGGAACAAACCTAGGCAGAGATACAAAAGTCCTTTTTAAGAAAAACTACAAGGCACTACTGCAAGAAATAAGAAATAATAAAAAAACCCCTTAACTAAATGGAAATATATTCCCTGTTCATTGTAAGAAGATTCAACATAGTGAAAATTACAATCCTAGCAAAACCTATCCACACTTTTAATGCAATCCCAAAGCAGCTACCAAACTCATTTGTCAAAAAGATAGAATAGGCAATTGGCAAGTATATTTGGAAAAGAAAGAAATCCTGAATAAGCAAAGCACTCCCAAAAAACAAAAATGAATTGAGAGGCAATAGCACTTCTTGATCTCAAAACCTACCAAGCAGCTGTGATAACAAAAATAGCATGACACTGGTACAGTCACAGATACGTAAACCAATGGAATATAATTTAGAACCCAGAAATTAGCCTATCTGCATACAACTATATAACTATATATATAAAATATAGAGATATAACTGTAACTGGTATTCAACACTGAAACAAAATCTATCAAATGGGGAAACTACACCACAGTACAAATGGTACTGGTAAAACTGGAATGCTACCTGTAGAAAGCTAAAGCAGGACCCACATCTCACACCAGGCACAAAATAAATTGAAGATGGATCAGAGACCTACAGGTAAAACCCCAAACCATAAAGATTGTAAGAGTCAAAATGGAATAAAAATTAGATGATCTAACCTATGGTCTAAATGGGTTGACCAATATAGGTAGAAATGCACAACAAAAAGGGAATAACATCAATTAACATCAACGAATGGGACCTTCTAAAGACTGAGTTCCTCTGTGCATCAAAAGCTTTTCTCCATAGGATGAAAATAAACCTAGTGACTGGTAAAAAATGATCAAAAAACATTTTACAGTACTATCTCAGACAACAGTCTCATAACATACATTTACAGAACACTACAGGATCTCTATGTAAGAAAAGAGTGATAATTCAATCACAAAATGTGAGAAAGACATGAAAAGACTTTTCAGAAAGGAAAACATTTGGGTGCAGACAGACACAGGAAGAAATTCTCAAAAATTGTTGGCAATAAGGGAAATGTAAATCAAAACCACAATGAGCTATCATCTCACTCCAGGAGTAGTAGTAAAGTTTAACAGGACATCAAGGACAGGGACCTCTCTAAAGTACTCAAAAGAAATGGTGTCTTTCTGGAGACTAAGGTGCACCTGATACAGGCCATGGTTTTTGCAATCACTTGTTATGCATCAGAGAGTTGGACAATGACTAGGGAAGATAGAAGGAGATTTGATGCCTTTGAGCTGTGGTGTTGGAGAAGAGTATTGAGTGTACCATGGACTGCCAAGAAAACGAACGGATTTGTCCTCCAGGCTACTCCTTGGAGGCAAGGATTCTGGGGCTTCATCTGACATACTTTGGACATGTTGTAAGGAGAGACAAGTCCTTGGAGAGGGACATCATGCTTGGGAGGGTGGAGGGACAGCGCAGGAGGGGAAGACCCTCTATGAAGTGGATTGATTCAGTGACTGGGGTAATCAGGATGGGTGTGTCAGAAGCAGTGCAATTGGCACAGGATAGAGCAGGGTTTAGGGCTGTTGTACATAGGGTCGCTATGAGTCGCAAACAACTCGACGGCACATAACAACAACAACAAGAAGGATATTTTGGAAAGGACATGGAGAGATTGGAATTCTCATGCACTGCTGGAAGGATCATAAAATGGCTTATCCATTCTGGAAGGCAGTTTGACATTTCCTCATAAAGGCTGAACATAGAAATGCCATATGACCCAGCTATTTCATTGCTAGGAGTATATCCCAAGGAAAATAAAGAGAATTGAGACACACACAGAAGTTTGTACATCTACGTTCATTGTAATGGCATTCACAATAGCAAGAAAATGGAAACAGCCCAAATGTCTATCAACAAACAAATGGATTGAGAAAGTATGGTACATTAATTCACACAATGGAGGAACAATTTTGTAAGTACTATGTAACATGGCAAAGGATGGAGAATGTTATACTGAGTGAACTCAGTCTCATAAGGAGAAATGTTAGACAAGATGATAACTGTTTAAACAGTATAACTAGTTGTTGTTGCTGTTGGGTGTTATCAGGTTGAGTAAGACTCGCAGTGATCTATGAACCAAAGATCTGAATCCTGTTCTAACCTGTAGCATCTTCACACTTCCTAACACATATTGCAATAGTCACCATGCCAATCTACCTGGATGAGGGTCTACCTCTCCTTTGCTGACTCTGCACCGTTCCCAACATCATGTCCCTCTCCGAAGAATGGCCCCTTTAAGCAACATGCCCGAAGTATGTGAGGCATTATTGTTCTTGCCTCCAAAGAGCACTCCAGCTGCACCCTCTTCAATACATTTTTGTTTGTTCTCTTGGCTGTCCAGGGATGTTCAGTGCTCTTCTCCAACATCACAACTCAAAGGTGTCAATTATTTCCCTATAATCCTTATTCATTGTCCAGTTCTCAGATGCATAGTAAGTGAAAAGACAATGGCCCAAATCAGATGCATTGCACTTCAGTCCTCACACTGACATTATTACTCCTCAATAATTTGGAGAGATCCCTAACTGTAGATTTTCCCAGTGCAGTGTATCTTATTATTTCCTTTCTGCTGGTATCAAATGTGTTATTTATGAATCCAAGCAAGATAAAGCTGTTGACAGTTTCAATCTCTTCTCTATCCATCATGTTGCTGATAAGTCCAGTGGTAAGAATCTTTGTTTTCCTGACACTGAGATGCAATCCATACTGAAGGCTGCATTTCTTCATCTTCTGCAGCAAAGACTTCAAACCCTCCTCACTTTCGGCAAACAAGATTATGTCCTATGCATAACACAGTTTATTGATTAGTCTCCCTCCAATCCTGATGCCATATTCCTCCTCATAGAGTCCAGCTTGTTGGATAATTTGCTTAACATACAGATTGAATCGGTGTGGAGAGAGAATTCAACCTTTGCACACTCCCTTCTCAATGCCTAACCATACTCCCCTGCTCTGTCCACACATAGCCTCCTGGTACAGGTAGAGGTTCCCCATGAGCACAATCATGTGCTCTGGAATTCCTGTTCTTCTCAATGTTACCCACAACGTGTCATGATCCACACAGTCAAATACCTTTGCATAGTCAATTACTCATATGCAAGTTAAAATTGAGGCTGAAGAAAATGAAATTAAGTCCACAGGAACCAAGAATCAATTCCATCTGAATTTCACGATCATCATAATAATAGATTTGAGGCATTGAACACCACTGATTGAAGACCAGATGTGTTGTGGAATGAGATCAAGGATATCCTTCATGAAGAAAACAAAGGTCATTATAAAAACAGAGGAGAAAGAAAAAAATTAAATCAATGTCAAAAGAGACTCTGAAGAATGCACTGGAGGATAACTAGTAAGACGTGTATAAATGTCCACAAAGCGAAGGAGCAGGGGGACATAGCCCCAGAGTGGGGGCAAGGAAAAAAATCACTAGGATAACAGAACTTGGTGAGCAGAGTTGGGGGGGGGATGGAAGAGCCATTGAAAGAATTAGGAATGATCTAATGGGGACCTGAAAAGATGGGGTAATAATAGGTATAAATCAATTGTGCTTAATTTTGTAAAACACAATGTTCATGAGTGATGGTTTGAAGTATAATGTGAATGTAGAAATGTGTAAGATGCAATATACATAAATGACCTACTCTCTCTCATATATATATATATATATAAATTTCATATGCAAATAAATAAAAAAATTAAGTGGAAAAATACAGAAGAGCACAAGGAAGAGATAGATTATATTTTCTCACATAAACTTAAGTGCAAGTCTGCAAACACTTGTGTAGGAATGAGTAAATATTTTATATTTGTTTAAGTATTTACCTTTCTTCTGATATTTCAAATATAAGTGTTGCTTTGCTTACTCGAGAAACAACTAGTTACAAATTCTGAAGGGAAATTTTATAAACTAAAAGCATAATATACCAAACATGATAATAATAATGTGACACTATCCTATTTCTATCTAGCATTCTCCTCAACTTTTTATAAAGAATATATGAAATTAAATGAACGAATGCAGGATTCCTGCTGATATATTGCTTTATGTGTTAGGCTGCTAATTGGAAGATTACTGCTTCATGTCCACTAGCAACTCTGATGGCTTAGTGAATTGTGCTACAAACTCATAGGCAGGTGGTTTGAAGCCACACAATGCACCATGAGAAAAAGATGGCAAATCATCTCTTTTGCAAGTTACAGCGTCTAAAAAAATGACTGGAGGGTCAGCTGTAAGTTGGTTCTGACTCAATGGTAGATAGCAACAATACCTGCAGCTGTAAGGGAGACAGAGGAGAAGCTGCTTTCTGTAAGTGTTTGCTGATTTATTACTAGGAGGGACCAGTCTCTGCACAAAAACTTTATGCTTGATAAAGTAGGAAAAAGGTAAAGAAGTCTTTGAATAAAATGTATTGACGCAGTGACTACACCAGTAGGTTCAAGCATCGCAGTCATTGTGAGGATAGGGCAGAACTAAAGACTTTTGTTTTATAGTACCATGAATAGTTAGCAATCAGACATATTTGAGAGAAAATAATAATAGCTCTGGTGGGTAATGTGCAATGTAACATCTTTTGTCAATATGCTCTACTGAGGTTACCTGGGGTTGGTGTTATGCTGAACCTTGTGCTACTAGGGTGTCAAATGCCATGACTGTTACCCATGGTGGACAGTGTTTGGTGAACTCCAAGTTTAAGAAAGGTTTGGAAGTAAGAGTGGCATCCACTTCCTAAACAACATGCCTCTGGAAACTCTGGAAACTTTATTAAATGATGATAGGTATAGAAAGGCTTCAGGTCTTTTGTTCATAGTGTCATGCACCATGTATCATGCTCAACTCAACAGCAATTAACTACAATAACAACAACATGTTTTCAGCAACACTATAATTCACAGAAACCGATTAATTTTTGGTTTTTTCTTATTCATTGCCTAACTTTAACATACAGTGATAGAACAGAGTAGTTTGATCCCTAATCCCTACTGCCTAAAAATGGCTTTCCTAACCATTGCTTTGTCTTTCACCACATGTCCAAGTCAGACAGTGCTAATTATATAAATAAGATAAGCACTTTTTAAGTGGGAACATGCAAACAAGATATGTTGCTGTTGTTGTTATGTGCCGTCGAGTCGTTTGCGACTCATAGCAACCCTATGTACAACAGTCCTAAACCCTGCTCTATCCTGTGCCAATCACACTGCCTCTGACACACCCATCTCAATTACCTCAGTC
>NW_006399909.1:5466673-5468706 GCF_000299155.1 Elephantulus edwardii
TTCTGGTATTCCCTGCTTTCAGCAAGGTATACACACTATTAATGAGAAAATGGTTAATTTTGTCATCCTGCCAGGTTTAAATTGAGTAGGTTTAGAGAAATGAGAATCTTACTACTGGTAAGAAAGAAGACATCTCAAAGTATATCTATTTGAATCAGAGACTCTTGTGAATGTCAAACCAGGACCTAGACTTGCACAATTGAACATCAATTGAAGCTGCCACCCAACAGAGCCATATAGCCAGTACTGAGAGCATATGTGAAGTCTTACTGGATAATTTGTTGGTGAAGGACAAAGGTGCCATAATTGACACAACTAAAGGAGCTGTGTAAACACTGACGCAGAGCACAAGACCGACGGCCAAAGGCCCTGATGCTGTTGTTGATGTTGCTTTTATGTGATGTCCAGTCATATGTCGCTCATAGTAATCCTATGTACAATTGTGAACTTTTCCATATCCTAGGTCAATCTCATTGTCACCAACACACCAAGCCCCATTACTACAGTTACAGTATCAACCTATCTTATCCAACATCTTCCTCCCCTGTGCTGTTCCTCTACCATGCTCGAGAAGTTTCCTGACTGAAGAATTATATCTTGCTTCCAACTCAATTTTTAATCTGTTAATTTTCCATAATCAATCTAATAATCACAAGTGTGTTTTGTGTGGTCAGATTAATAGACTCAGTAGCCGCGTAGAGAAGACTGAGTCGGGTAGTTAGTATTACAAATGGTAGAAATCGAGGCAGAGAGCAAAGAAGCATGTACAGCTTCGTAGAATGAGTTTTATACTGTGAATTTTATTGATGGGGCTTCTTCCTCTTCATGGGTTAGAAAAATCAGATATGACTCTATTGAAGGTAGAATGTGTAGATTATCATTGTTTTATTGGTCAAAATATTGAACTCTTTTAGTGGCAGAAATATTTATTTACCATATTTCTGTACTTAAAGGAATTTTAAAGTGTCCATTTTGAATAGGCAATAGAGTTTGTTATTTGAAGGATACAAAGTCCTTTGGGTCTACATAGATTCAAGAGGAGCTTTGGTTTTGTTTGATTTAATCACATTGACAATAACTCATAGGAACCCTTTAACAAATGGATCTGAGCCTTGTCCTATCCTGCACCGATCCCATGATGTCTGTCATGATCACAGCTATTGCGGCAATCCTGGTGTTAATTTATCTCATTGAGGAACTTCCTCTCTTTCCCTGACTCTTTAACTTTTCCACAATTATGTCCTTTTCAAGGATTTCTTCTTCTTGTTTTTGTTGTGTTGCTTAAAATCAAACCTGACTCATAGCTGACCCTCTGACAGATTTTCAGAGGCAGTTAATCACAAAGGAAGGAATTGCCCATAATTCTCCTTCGGAGCAGATGGTGGTTTAGGGATTAAAGCAAAGGTCCTTGCCCCTAAGCCACCAATGTTTTCGAAAGACTAGCCTCTCTCAAAAGCGTGCCCAAATGTTGCAAGAAGAAGTTTCACTATCCTTGTCTCTAAGAAACACTCTGGTATTACTACTCCAAACACCTTGGCTTTTTGGCAGTTCAATGTATATTCAGCACTCTTCTCCAACATAACAATTCAATAGCATCAATTATTCTTCAGTCTTCATTGTTCATTGTCTGACTTTAAGATGTATAGGAAGCAAGTGAAAATATCATGGTTTGGATGAGGCACATTTTATTCTTAACATCCATATCCTAGTGTTTTTGTGCTTTGGATTCTTGACAGAAGATTTCCCCATACAACGTGTCTTTCGATTTTTATTTTTGTGTGTGCTTAATGTGATCTTTTTATACCTAAAAAGTGATTAGGAATAACAAGAAGCTCTTATTCTTCAATACGATCAATAGGTCAATATCCATAGATACATTTAGAGAAGTCATGAAGATGACATGAAATAGGATAATGTTCAGAACTGTTGATCTTAGTATTACTATGGATAATAAAAATACAATAACACTTAAAAACAACTTAACAAAATCTTACTTTAAATGTTGTTGTTGTTATGTGCCGTCGAGTCGGTTG
>NW_006399909.1:5468806-5478594 GCF_000299155.1 Elephantulus edwardii
ATATATATATATATATTTCAGGCTAAGATATAATCTTAAATAACACAAACTATAGTTACATGGTTGTATAATTTGATTTTTTAAATTTTCTCTACCATTTGTGTCAATTGTGGGTCAAAATAAAATGAAATAGTCATCAAGTTCAATATTTTCTCCATGTTTGAAGAGCTTGAAAATGTAAATTTGTGGAAGAGCTTGAAAATGAAAATGTCAAAACCAAACAAAGCAAAATCTTCTGGACTGGGGAGGGAGGAAAGATTTAAGAATCTCACCAAGACTCTGTAGACTTTAAATTATTAAAGGAAGCTACATCATAAAGAGAAAAGATGAATGAATAAATAAATGCATGACCTTTTTCACTACCTTTATTCCCAATAAATGTCTAATTTTATCTAATAGAGTAAAAGAAAAGAAAATCATTGTTGTTGTTGTTGTTGTTGTTATGTGCTGTTGAGTCATCTGCGACTCATAGTGACCCTATGTACAACAACCGTAAACCCTGCTCTATTCTATGCCAATAGCACTGCCTCTGACACACCCATCCCAATTACCCCAGTCACTGAATCAATCCACCTCATACAGGTCCTTCCCTTCTTGCGCCATCCTTCTACCCTCCCAAGCATGGTGTCCTTCCCCAAGGACCTGTACCTCCTTACAACAAGTCCAAAGTATGTGAGACGAAACCCCAGAATCCTTGCCTCCAAGGAGAAGTCTAGTTTAACCCTCTCCAGGATAAATCTCTTTGTTTTCTTGGCAGTCCATGTTACATTCAATACTCTTTTCCAGCGCCACAGCTCAAAGGCATCAATTCTCTTTCTAGCCTCCCTAGTCATTGTCCAACTCTTTGATGCATAACAAGTGATTGCAAAGACCATGACCTGTAACAGACGCACCTTAGTCTCCAGAGTGACGCCATTGCTGTTCGCTACCCTGGAGAGGTCCCTAACAGCAGACTTTCCCACCACAATACGTTTTTTGATTTCCTGGCTACTGGTGCCATGAGTGTTGATTGCGGAGCCAAGCAGACTAAAGTTGTTAACAATCTCAATCTCTTCACCATCGATCTTGATGCTGCCAATTGGTCCAGTGGTGAGAATTTTTGTCTTCTTGGCATAGAGCCTCATTACGTTGTTAAATAAGGTCCTATCCTGAATAAAAAGCATGTTATTCTAAATATTGTCTAATGTTGAGGACCTGACGTGTATGTTGAGGAAGGTCAAAGACTGTAGTCTTCAACATAGATTGAAGTTCCACATCAAGAAAATAAAGATTCTCACCACTAGGTCAATTGACAGCTTTATGATAGATGGAGACGAGATTGTTAACAGCTTTCACTTGCTTGGTTCTACATTCAATACTCTTGGTGCCTACAATTTGGAAAACAAAAGATGAATTGCATTGGGAAAATCAGCTGTCTCAGAACTCTCTAGAGTACTAAAGATCAACAATGTCAGTCTAGAAACTAAGGTGTGCCTGATCCAACCCTTGATCTTCACAATTACTTGTTATACATCAGAGAGTTGGGCAATGACTACGGATAAAAGAAGAATAATTGATGCCTTTGAGTTGTGGTGTTAGAGAGGAATATTGAACACTCCATAGATTGCTAAGAGAACAAATAGGTCTGTCCTGGAGAGAGTTTAGTTTAACTCAAACTGGTTCTTGGAGGCAAGAATTATGAAGCTCTCTCTCACGTATTTTGGGCATGTTGTCATTTTGAGACCAGTTCTTGGAGGAAGACATCATGCTTGGAAGGGATGGAAGGACAGTGCAAGAGAAGACCCTAGATGAGATGGATTTACTCAGGAACCAGAGTAATGGATGTAGATGTGTTGGAAACAATGACATTGGTTCAGGATAGTACAGGATTAAGAGCTCTTGTTCATAAGGTTGTAGTAAGTCACAGGTGACTAGATGGCACATAACAACAGCAACAAGGCAGAAAGAACGTTGAAGAAAGACGAGCATCTTCTCTCATATGATTGAGAGCCTGAGAAATCCACTGAAAAATCAATTAAATCGTAGCTCTGGTGTGAGGCCAATGAATAGTGAAAGAGGTCAGAAAAAGATAATAAATGAGAATCACAGCAGAACAACAGAATGTGACTCTAACACTAAAAGATTGCTGATGTGATTCAAGTTATGAAAAATTTTAGTATGTCGGAAAGCTATAGCCTTTTTAATCATTGACAAAGAAACCAGGGAGGGATTCATTATAATGTGAAGCCAGAACAAAGGCTCAGAATACGTATGATTCAACCTTGTCATTTGCTTATGGGAGAGAATTAACCCTTCAGTAGAACCATTATAACATTTAGCAATTTATCCTCACAGTAGCATTGGCAAAAATGTCCAGGGTTCCCTAGTCAGCTATTCAAGGAGAACATTAGAAGATGCCCTACAGATTGTCAGCATGCTTTCCTAACCATTGGTTTTGACTTTTACCACTTATATGGTCAAGTTATTGTTGTTGTGTACCCTGAATCAGAACCAACCCATAGCTGACCCTCCAGCAGGTTTTCCGAGACAGTTAACTACATGGGTAGGGATTGACCATCCTTCTCCCATGGAGCAGCTGGTGGATTTGAATCGCCTGCCTTTGAGATTGCATCACAACTTCTTGCCACTAGGCAATAAATCTAGATTAATCTAGGGTGTTGGTGGCTACACAAAGGTGATTGGGTTGATTGTTAATTACGTAAATACGATAAATGACACTTTTGTGATTGTCACATAAAAATAAAGTAGTTGTTGTTATATACTGTCCAGTCAGAACAGACTCATAGCAAGTTTTCAGGGGAAGTAAATCGCATGAGAGGAGATTGCCCTTCTTTCTCTCAGAAGAGCTGGTGAATTTAAATCATTTGCCTTTGTAGTAACAGCACAATTCCTTGCCACTTGGCCACCATTGTGACTGGCTTGGTTAGTTTTGCTATACCTCTAAACTTAGATAAAGAAGAGTCAGAAGAGAGAAATAGGAATGTCACAACTATCAAGAAAGAAAAAGCAGAGTGCAGTGTGTCCTATTGGACCTGTAACGTCTTGTGAGACCGATTGATCAAAACTGAAACACAAAAATAAAGGTTGTGAAAAACCAGGAACTAAAGTGAGATAGAAATGTACTAGGACTTCTGCCTCACAAAGCCGGATTCAAAGGTCTTTGCTTAGGTTTACTGGTGGAGGGATATGGGATAAGCACTGGAACTGACAGAACAAAGGAGCTTTGTAACATTGTCCCAAAGCTGTGAGCCAGGGCCCAGTGACACTTAAGATCAGAGGGCCTGAAAAGCTGTTCTAAGGAATCGTAGCCTGATTGTGCTCGACCTGAATTGTCTCTTTCAGGTTAGAGTTGGACCCAGTAATAGAACAAGAAAGGTTCTGGGAAACGGGCGAGAGAAGGAGCACAGCCCATAGGCATGTTTGACCTCATAAGAATCCCTTTGTGTTCTTCATGTTGATGAGGCGGACTCATCTTGGAGTTAGTTGTTGCCTCTATATTAGAAGCACTGTTTTACAGTGAAAGCTGAAAAGGTTGACAATATATAACATTTTTTTTTCTTAACATGATTTTAGTGAAAGCTTAGAAAGCATTTTGAGTTTTCAAGCAATTACTAATGTATGTTTTGTTTTATAACTTAAAATACAATGCCTGATCATTCATTTATTCACAATGTCATTCTCATCTTAATCTTATCAATACACATCGATCTAATCAATACCCATCTTATTAATAGTTTATCATATAGAACTTAATTTTCTCCTCTCTTCTCTTCTGCACTACTTGATAATCATAGGGGAATGATTCTTTCTGTATATAATCTTGTCTCTATTTATTATTGTAGACTTAAGGAGTTGGAACACCAATATTTCTGATGTTGAAATGAAAAGAGGTTCATTTTTGAGATATTGATTTTCAAGAGGAGTCCCTGGCTGGTGAAAATTGTTAAGTGTGAAATGACCAGCTAAGACACTGGTTGTTCAAATTCATCAAGTCTGTAGCCTCGGAAGACCTAGAGGGCAGAGGTCTGATCTCCCCACCAACTCAATGAAAACCAACAATAATAGCATAACATTTTAAAATTAGATCAGTTTAGGATGAGAGATAAAGCATCATTTGCAATTTCATTTAATTTTTGAAGGACTGAGCCTTCTGATCTGAAGAGATTGAACAAGCTCCCCGCAGACGGCAGTGGAGATTTGTCTCAAATTTGTTACATAACTCACTGAGCTTGCTTAACAAGAGCCTTCCATACAGAGCCAAACACTGGATGGTGGTTATGACCAAGTGAAGTATCTGCTGCTTGAACAGAAAAAGGCTATTCAGCCTAAAAATTAGTTGACTTGGCAAAAGAAAATGGTATCTACAGAGTGAGAAAGTTTTCATTTTGCTGTTTAGTTGGGTTTGTAAGGTTCTAAGAATTCAATTTTTTTTTTTTTTGCGGGATCTTTGCACATCTTTAATCTTGTAGTCCCAGTTTTGCCAATTATGTATTTCTTATGAGTCTGAAGAAACAGTTTTGAAGCCAAAGTAAATTCTAAGAAGAAATTACTATTTATTATCAGATCAACTAAATACAAATATAAACAAAAGGGTACTTACTGAAGATTGAACACTGGTGCTTTTTGGAGAGTGTTCAAGGTGAAATCCCACATTTCACTTGTCGTTTGTAGAATAAAAAGCAATTAGATTTTCATAATAATTACCTCACATTTCAATGACCAGGGATTCCACTGAATAGGTTTCTGTCTTTTGCTGAAGAAATAGCCCCAGAAATAACTTCTTGTTGGAGATGGGCATTAGTTATTGACCATGTCAATTATTTAAGCAGTTCTGGAAAATGTACCAATTTCTATTTGTAAATTATGTACTTTATATGCCAAAAATATTTCAATAGTATAGCATATGAAACTATAAGATGGATCACACTGTTGATAAGCAAAGGCCTTCCTTTTAACTTAAAAATTGAATAAGCATAGTGGAGTTAACTATGTACAGTGATGCATTGAAGTCTATTTTCACATTGTTACTGCTGTGGTTAGGTGCTATGGAGTTGAGTAGAACTCATTGTGACCCTATGAACAATAGGTTTGACCCCTTTTGTATCCTCTGCCATCTTTACAATCTCTGACGCATGCAAGCCCATTGCTCCAGTCACTGTTTCAATCCAGCTGGTGGAGGGGCTTCTTTTCCTTCACTATCCCTCCACCTTTCCATGCCCAAATTATGTGAGATAAAGCTTCATCATCTTGGCCTTCAATGAGCACTCTAACTGCACTTTCTCCAAGATATATCTGTTGATTCTTTTGGCAGTCCAGAGAATCATCAGCACTCTTCTCCAACACCATAGTTCAAAGGCATCAATTCTTCTCCTGTTATCTTTAGTCATTATCCATTGTCTCTGCCCAAAGGTAGAGGCAAATTTATTAAAGATATCTTGCTCTTCTTAGTACATGTGCTCCACAATACTGCCTTTGTGTTGTTGTTTTTCTTGCTCCTTCCCCTATTGGCTGGTAATACTGTTTTGTGGTTTTTTTAATTTTTTTTTAAATTTAGGTTGTTTATTTTTCATTTCAATGAACATCTACAGAGATTAGTAATACTGTTAAGTAAAACTTTAACTTAAAGTTTTTGGCAATAAAATAGTGTTCCAGGTATTCAAGTAATAACAATTGAAGTGTTTCATTAAAGAGATGCAACCATGGATGCACTCTCTTATAAATGCTAAGATATTCAAACACCTGAAAAAAAAGATTTATTTTTAAGTCCATTCCAAAATTTTTAAAGTGATACAAAAAGTGGAGACATTATTAAAGAATAGTAATAAAATCACATGGAAAATTACTTTTAAAAAACTGAAGTAATTGATCAACAGGAAATTGACAGAATTTCAAACTATTCAGAAAGGTCTGTGGAACTAGAGTCATAATTGCTAATGTCAGATGAATTTTAGTTGAAAGAAAGGAATACCAGAATGATCCTTTCTTGTGTTTATTTATTAATAAAAACATTTCAATATATGAACCATATCCATTTATGGATAAAATTATGTTTTGTTGAGAATTCTGAGCATCACAAAAACTAGTACTAAATTAACCATAAAAAGGAAGTAGCCAAAAGTGTCCCAAATGTTCCTTCTGTTAAACCATTCCACCATTTTACAATATATGGTTCTTCCTCTTCCTTCTGACCCCAAACTTCTCACCCATGTTTTTGGGCTTACTGGTAGGTCTTCAAGAAGTTCATGAAGTTATTGGCAATCATAGGCAGTGTTACGGAAGCTGGATCAGGTTGTTCTGACAAGCAAGTAGAGAAAGAGAAAATCACGAGTCCCAAATGTAATCTTCTTTGATAGGAACACTAGTTTGTAGAACATGCCCCAGGAGAACTGCTGTTATGCACAATTGAGTCACCTGTGACTCATAGCAACCCTATGTAAAGCAGCTCTGAAGCCTGTCTTGTCCTGAGCCAGCCTCACCTACAACCATAGATCCAGTTACTGTATCAATCCATCTTATCTGGGGTCTTCTTCTCCTGCGCTGTCCCTCCACGCTTCCGAGCATGTTGTCCTTGCCCAAAGTATGTGAGACAGAGTCTTCAAATCCTTCGTCCAGGGAGAAACTTTATTTCACCCTCTCAAAGACAGACTTATTTGTTTTCTTGGAAGTCCATGGCATGTTCAATATACTTCTCCAGCATCACAATTCAAAGGTATAAATTCCTCTTCTGTCATCTTTTGTCATTGTCCATCTCTCTGATGTATAGTAAGTAATGGCAAAGAATATGGCCTGAATCAGGCAAACTTTAGTCTTTAGATTGGCATCATTGTTTCTCAGTACTCTGGAAAGGTCCCTGATAGGAGATTTACCTAATGCAATTCGTCTTTTGATTTCCTGACTGCTGGTGCCAAGAGTGTTGATTGTGGAGCCAAGCAAACTGTAATTATTAACAAGCTCAATCTCTTCATCATCTATTACATAGCTCCCAACTGACTCAATTGTGAGAATCTTTGTTTTATTGATGTTGAGCTTCAATCCATATTGAAGACTGCAGTCCTTTAATTTCTGCAACAAGTGCTTCAGGTTCTCCTCAGTTTCAGTAAGCAAGGTTGTATTATGTCCATAGTAGGTCGTTGATGAGTCTTCCTGAAATCCTGTCACATTCCTCCTCATAATGCACAGCCTCCAAAATGATCTGTTCTGGATGTAGTTTGAAAAGGTAAGAGGACAAGATGCATCCCTGACACACTCCTTTCCCAATTTTGAACCATGATATGTTTCCTTACTCTGTTCTGATGACTGCTTCTTGGTCCAAGTATAGATTTTGCATAAGTATAATCAAGTGTTCTGGGATTCGCATTATTCTCAAGGTTAACCACAATTTGTTATGATCCACACAGTCAAATGCCTTTGCACAGTCAATGAAATGCAGATATACATTCCTCTGCTGTTCTGCTTTCTGTCAATATTCATCTGGCATTGGCAATAATGTCTCTAGTATCATAACCCCTTCTAAACCCAGCTTTCATTTCTGGTAGTTCTCTGTCAACATACAAGACAGACCTATTTGTTTTCTTGGTGGTTCATGGTATGTTCAAGACTCTTCTTCAGCACCACAACTCAAAGGCACTGATTCTTCTTCCATCATTCTTAGTCATTGTCCAGTCATTCATAACACTAGGAGAATAAAACCAATATGCATGAGGTCAGCTATGCACCCATGCTCATGTTTCCTTTCTCATAAATTCTAGTCCTACTGTCCCCAAAACCCCAACTCCAGGGAAAATTGTATGAGGCAGTTTTACTCTGTAATGCATAGAACTGCCTTGATTCAGAATCAATACCATGCACCTAGGAACATCTGTCAGGAGTAGAATCAACCTAATCAAGATTATGATTTGGAATTTTTACCACCAGAACTCCGGGAAAATGAACTTATCTTCCTCATGTCACTCATGTGGTGTTATTACATTATTGTTGTTGATTGATAGAGACCCAATGAAAAAAAAGACCTGAAGCCTTTCTATGGCTACCGTTGTCTCTCCAAGTTCATAGAGTTTCCCAAAGCATGTGGTTTAGAAAATGGATGCCACTCCTACTTCTAAACCTGTCTCAAAGTGGGAGCTCCACCAGACACTGTTCACTATGGGCAACCACTATGACATTTGAGACCCTAAAAGGAACAAGGTTCAGCTTCACACCAAACCCATATTACCTCAGCACAGCAAATTGACAGAGTGCTGTACTTAGACTTAGAAAAATGTTTTTCCAAAATATAGTAACAAAGGATTATATTATAATTCCTCTGGCTCAACTTTTAAAATACAGGGCCCTTGAGGAAGTTTTGTTGACTTTAAACAAGAAGGTAAAATTTAAAAATCAAAGAAAAATTCTACACTGACCCTCAACCTAAACAATAGAGCCCACCTTATAGAGTCCAACTGCTTCACCCAGTCTTCAAAATAGAGAAATAATCTTGGCCTTAATATAACTAATACATGCATATATACACACTGCAATTTTGAAATATTTTTCATTTTACTCTGATGAAGAGTTGAGAGTCTCTGGTGTGTGGATGGAACAATGTTGTACAATTTAAATAAATAGAATTGTTTGGCAGTTAATTACGATGACAATACACTGCCTTGTTATCTTTAACAGTTGTTGCAGCCTGTTTCTACATACCTAACACAGGTCCCATGGGATATTTAAAACTGCTTGAAAAGTAATAATTAGGAGATAAAGGAAAGAAGTAAGCAACACGGCCTCACTATAGTTATCAACATAATGACCAAAAAGAGGAGGAAAAAATTAAAGAGAACATTAGGGTCAGGTACTACACTTAGCCATTTAGTAGCAATAGATTGACTTTATAAGCAAACTGAAATATAAAGCCACCAGAAATGAGAATGAAACTAGACTTTCTCTGATCAAGGCGAATTCTAAGTTATAATGTCATTTTTATATGCAGATATTCTAGTATTTATGAAAGCAAAGCACATACCCAAACCTATTGAATTATATGATTATGTTTATAGAAACATTTTGTTTTAACTACACAGAATGAACCTGTTTACTCAGATAAGATGTTCATATCAGAATATCTGTGGAAGACTTAGCACAAATCCTTTTAAGAATACTATTGATGGGTAGAATTTCCCAGGAGAAACTTAAGTTCTAGAATAACAAGTCAGCAGAGCCCCAACTGTTCCTTGATTGGAAGAGAAAGGGATTTTGAATTATTCATAAGACAATTAAAGTAATTCTCAGACTGTGCTAAACATGGGAACAGGGTAGAGTTTCATTTAATTAACTAATCATTATGGAAGATAAAAAATCTTTATGTTTTCTTCTTATGTTGATGTGGTACAACAAGCTGGATTATGAAAACGTAATTGACAGCAGTTATATTTCCTGTATAAATGTGAAGGAGAGATAAAGAGAAAACCAAAAAAAAAATATGTTGTTATTGGTGCAGTTGGGTGCTGTCTAGCCAGTCCCTACTTCATGGTGCTCTATTTTATGAAAGAAGAGAACATTACCTTGTTTTTATTGTTGTTGTTGTTGTTATGTGCCGTCGAGTCCCCTGCGACTCATAGTGACCAGTCTATCTTGTTGACGGTCTTCCTTTTTTAACAGACCTTCTACTTTTCCAGGCATCAAATCTTCTTGAAGAAATGGCCCTTCCTGATAAAATGTCAAAGAAAGATCATCCAAAAACGACTGGAAGAGCACATCAACAGAGAACTACCAGAAGTCCAGGCTGGGTTTAGAAGGGGTCGTGGTACTAG
>NW_006399909.1:5479685-5489323 GCF_000299155.1 Elephantulus edwardii
GGAGTTTAGGGCTGTTGTACATAGGGTCGTTATGAGTCACAAGCGACTCGACGGCACATAACAACAACAACAACAACAACATATGAAATAAACCTTTGCCACTCTTTTAGAGTACATCTGACTTATTCAATAATCTTCATTAGTATTGTTAAGAAGATGACTTCCAAAGAGGTTCAGGAGCCTCTTTAAAGTAAAAACTAGAAAGTTCTGATTGGGTAGGAGACTTGGATAAATTCTATAAGGCACATCTTAATCTTTCAAATGACACACATACTTGCTCTTTGGCACTTGTAAGTGGTCTTTGCCTGCATATTTGTTGAATTTAGTAAATTCTTGCTTCTAGTGAACACTCTGGTAGCATTTCCTCTAAGACAGGCGTTTTTGTTCATTTGACAGTCCATGTGATGGTGTTTGGCACTCTTTTCCAACATTACAACTGAAAGGTATCAGTTCTTCTTTTCTTGTCCTTATTCATTCTTCATACTTATTTATTATCTACATAGTGCTACTTATTAATTGTTGTTGTTGCTGTTATGTGCCATTGAATCATCTGTGATTAGTTTTTTTTTTGAATTTTTACTGTGTTCTTTTTATATAATCCACCTGCTCAGATTATTTGCTCACTGTACAGTTTGAGAAAAATAATTCAAGCAGCTAATTTATGAAGAAAAGTGTTGCATAAGGATTGGAGAAAGACTTATCAACAATCCTGCCTTATGTAGATGACACAAATTTGTTTACAGCAATTTAAGTAGACTTGAAGTATTTGCTGTTGAAGTTCAAAGACTACAAATTTCAATATTGATTATATCTCAACATGAAGAAAACAAAAATTCCTCATGACTGGGCCAATTGGCAATATCACGGCAATTGTAGAAATGATTGAAGTTTGTTTTCTTTTTCACCACTGGATTTTTTAAATTCATTTTAATGAAAGTTTACAGAGACTTTGGATTTCTATTCCTTCATTGTTGCACTTTTCTCCCTGACAATCCCTCCCCCTCAATTTGCTCTTCTCTTTGAAAAGTAAAAAAAAAAAAAAATTTCATTGTTATACAATCCCTCCCTCTAAGTCCGCTCCATGATGCAGCCTTTGTTCTGGATTCCTTTCATGACAATAATGCTTAATTGTATATCCTTTTTAAACAGTTCTTTCCTCATCACTTTCAATGAAGTTTTAAACCATTATGCTTTTCTTGGATTTCCAATCAACACCTATGTAACAGCAGTCAAGAAATCAAAAGACGCATTGGATTGAGTAAATCTGTTCTCAAGGCTCTCTGTAAAGTACTATAGAACAAGAATACTATTTTAACACTAAAGTGTGTCTGCTTTAAGCCATAGTGTATGTATGTAGTCAATTGCTTCCTAAACATCTGGAATTTGGACAACGAGTAAGGATTACAGAAGAATTGGTGTCTTTGAGTTGGAGTATTGAAAAAGAATACTAAATACCCCATGGACTTCCAAAAGTACAAACAAATCCATTTTGGAGGAAATGCAAGGGTACATTTTAGAGACAAGGGTGGAAATTCATCTCATATATTCCAGTCACATTTTTGGTATTGGCCAGTTCTTAGGAAAAAAAATCATGCTGTGAAATATGGAGAGTCAGAGACATAGTGGATGACCTCCAACAGGATAGATTGATACAGTGTCTAAGACAATGCATTTGTACATATCAGAAAATGTAAGGATGATGTGGCATAGTGTAAGGTATAGATCTGCTGTTCAGGGTGGATATGAGCTTTAGTGAATTCAAAATTACCCAACAATAGAAACAATACAAATTGAGTGAATATGATAGAAGGATGCAAGATCAAATTCAACTTTCTTCTTCTTAAACAATGTAATATCCCCTTGTCTGATTCAGGCCATAGTCTTTCCAATCACTTGCTATTCACCTGAGAGCTGAACAATGAATAAAGGTGAGAGAAGAAGAAGTGATACTTTTGAAATATGGTGTTGGAAAAGAGCACTGAACATCCCACAGACAGCCAAAAGAACAAACAGAGAGGATATGGAAAGGGTGCAGTGGGCGTTCTCCTCAGGGGTAATAATGATGAGACTTTGCCCCACATATAGTTTGCACATATTGCTAGGAGGACCTATTCCTTGGAGAGGAACATGATGCTATGAATGATGTAAGCAAAGGAGAGTAAGACCTTCTAGCGGGTGTATTGACACAAGGACTGCTGCAATGGGCTTTTGTGCATTAAGAAAGTGTGAGAATGGCACAGGATAGAATAAAGTTCACATCTTTTGTTCATCGAGTCGCTGTACATTGTACACAACTTGATGGAACCTACCAACAACAACAACAACAATATCTCTTGTTCTTTTCAAAAGACTGCCTTTTATTATTTGTACAAGTTGCATAAGAGTACAATTGGATGTTTTATTATTTTTATAAGGGACTCCAGTGGTAAGGAGTTGCACTGCCAAAAAAATAAAAAGGAGGTGATTTTAATCCACCAGCTGCTTGCAGAAGAAACAGACAATTTCTTCTCTTGAGATATATTGCCTCTACAACTCTGCTGAAGGATCAACTCTGAGTCGGTTCTGGCATGATAGAATATAGCAAGAATGTAATTCCTTTGCTTTCCAAACAAAGTTCTTGTTGCATTCCAAAAGCAAAACTTGAATTTTCCAAAAACTAAAGCATCTTGATTATGTGATTGATCATACAATCAAGATGCTTTCATTTGCTTTGATTCATATGGTTGAATGCCATTGCATAGTCAATAACTTACAGGTAGACATACATCTTCTCGTATGCTCCACTTTAACACAATTACATCTGATGTCAGTAATTAGACCCTTAGTTTCAAGCCCTGTTTTAAATCTGGCTTGGATTTTTTGTTATTCCCTAAAAAATGTACTGTAAAAATATTTTTATAAAAAAAAATATCCTCAGTGTGATTTTACTCGTGTTTGATATTAATTAAATCAGTTCGTAGGGCTATCAATGACAATTTTGATGCTAAGTTGGAGCACTTTTGGGAAATACATATAAAAATAGGTTAATTACAATGAGCTGTCCAGATATGTTTTGGAACCTTTTCTTTTTTTCATAGAATAGCAAATACCACCAGTATTGAAATCTTTCAGATGCTATTTCATCAGTTCTACCACTCCTCTGTCTATTTGACACACTCTATTAGCTTATATGTTGCTGTGATTCTGGAAGTTATGTCACCAGCATGTCAAATAATAGCAGTGTTGCCCACGGAGTACTTGTTTAACTTCCAGAGGAAAATAGAGTAAAAAGCAAGACTAGTTACCCACTTCTGAAATAATGGGTTTGAATGCTCTCTGAATAAAAACTCTCAGGCTGGAAGATCCTAAAAAAAAAAAAAGTGCTAGCAAAAGGCTGTCTCCTCAAAGCAGAGTCTACAATAATAACACAGATGGCATAAAGCTTTAATCCTTTGGAAGATCTTCATTAGTTGATATGGAAGATTTAAGATAAGAAGAAATGACTACAAACATTGATTAATAATTGTGACATGAAATTTGTGCTGTATAAATCTAGGAAATTTGGAAATTGCAAAAAAATTAAATATAATGCATGAAGATAGATATTCTAGGTATTCATGCTCACTATGAACTTATATTGATCATTTTAATAAGTAAGTAATATATTCTACTATTCCAAGATAACAAATGAAACAAAATAGTGCAACATGTCTCATTCATCATCAAAGAGAATATGTTAAAGACTATACTGAAGTATATTTCTTCAGGATAAAATAATATCCTTATGTACACAAGGAAGACATGTTAATGTAACAATTATTCAAATATACCCACCAACATCTAAAGCCAAATATCAGGAAATTGTGGATTTTTACAGCTTCCACAGTTTGAAAATGCTTGAATGTACAATCAAGATGCTTTAATAAAAATCAATGACAGGAATACTATAGTTGGAAATGGGTAAGAAGATTTATTAGTTGGAAAATACAACCTTAGAGATAGGAATAAGACTGAAAATGATATAAGAAATATTTTACAATACATGATTTATTAGTTGGAAACATCTTTATGAATGAATGATGAAAATATACATGAGCTTTTCTTGATGGACTATAATACAATAATCCAATTGACTGCATTTGAGGAAGGAGACTGTGGAGAAGTTCAATACCATCAGTCAGGGCAAAGTGAGAAGTCAGTTCTGAAATGATCATCAATCCATGAGAGTAAAACTGTGACCTTGAGTTTTGAATACTTGGATTTAGAAACCATTTCAATAATAGACAATGTTTTGTATACAATGGTTGATGTCCAGAAAAATTTTGAGATGATATTAAAATATCATGTATGAAGAAAGCAAATGGTCATTTAAAAGACAGGAGAGGGTCCCACATGGTCAGGCTAACCCTTATTCACTGTTGGTGGGAGTGAAAAATGATGCAACCATTATGGAAAGCAGTATGGCACTTTCTCAAAAAGTTTCAAATAGAAATACTATTTGACCCATCAATTCCACTACTGGGAATATAACCCAAGGAGACCATAACCGCCACCCAAGCAGATATATGCACACACAAGAGTAAAGAGTTGGAAACAACCTAAGTGCCCATCAACAAACAAATGGATAGAGAAGTTGTGGTATATTCACACAATGGAATACTACACTGCATTGAAAAACAAGGAACTCATGAAATATTATTCAAAATGTGTGACCCTGGAGGACACTATGCTGAGTGAAATATCTCAGTCACAAAAGGAAAAATACTACATAGTGCCACTATTATAAAACGGGACTGACATTGGGGTTGCAGGAGACTGAGAAAGATGAAATAAATTATGTATACTGCATTGAAACAGATGAGGGAGAAAACTGTTTATAAGGTATATATGATTCAGGAGTGGACTAGGGGAGAGGGATTGTAACAAAGAAAGAATTTTTCTTTTACTTTTCAAAGAAAAGAGCGAACTGGGGCTGGGGAAGTTTGGACAGGGATAAAAGTGCAACAATGAATGAATGAAGAAGTGTGTCATATCCAGATAGTTAGAGGATATTTATGTGGATGATATGCTCTGATTTCCTTTAAGTAAAAGAAGGTTGAAAGCACTTACTATAAAAATCAAAGACTGTAGCCTTTAGTGTGGATTATACTTCAAAAACACAGTGCAGGGTTAGCTATTAGTTATGTCCCGCTCAAGGGCAAGGAAGTTAATGAGATTATGAAAATAAATATTTTATAACAAAATAATTAAAAACTTTAATATAGTGACATGAAACTCATTGAAGGTCTTAAATAGGGTTTCCTCAAGAAAATAATGAATTCTGTTATATTTGAGTAAGAAAATTAGATATAACAGCTACATGTCTTCAAATTAGTAAAAAATGCCCTCATTTTCACCAAATTAGACAAATCACATTAAGATTTGTTACATGCAAATATGTGATTGAGATAGCATATAATGACCTCTAAAAATTATGACAAGCAGAAAACAAGTGAACTCATTAAGGAGACTGTAGAATTAATTTTTCAAAAATGTTCTAACACAATTTGGCAGAAGAAAAGATGCAAAGATTCCAAGGACAATTTACAGTGTTCATTAAAACTTGAATGCTTTCCAAATAAAGGTCAATAATGATTTTAAAAGTTCATTTTGAATATTCTTATTCTATCTTACTAAATTTTTGTTTATGAAATATATAGCCATGTGCGATTTGAGGGTTGCCTAGTAATCTACAGTGAAAATAGTTGACTTTAGCCCTTTAATTTTACATAAAATCATGGAAGAAGTTGTAGATCAAGAAAAATATTTAGTAATTGAATATAAAACAACAAAGTGCTAAATATAGAGATAATTATAGAAATAATCCCACATTACTGCCAAAGATTTTGAAAATCTCTCAAATGGGAATATATAAAGCAGCAGCAGACAGCCTTCCCAATTTTGAACCATGCGGTGTTTCCTTGCTCTGTTCTGACGACTGCCTCTTGGGCCAAGTATAGGTTTCGCATTAGCATGATCAAGTGTTCTGGGATTCCCATTCTTCTCAGAGTCAGCCACAGTTTGTCAGAACTGACTCATATAGCTGACCCTACTTTGGGTTCCCAAGGATCTTGTGAGGGAGGATAATATCCACCTTTTTCTTAAGGAGATAGTTGAGGATTCAAAATACCAGAGATGAAGTCTTTGAGTTACCAGTGCCATTTCTTATGGATCACTAGAGATCCCTTCAGAGAAATATGCCTCATTTAAGAAGAGTAAGCTGCATGCTGATATCCAGCATTCCTTTGGCATCTAGATATTAAGTGGCTGGCTTAGTGAAAAGGATCTAGAATGTTTACCATCCAGTAATGGTAATACATTGCTGTAGAGAGATAACTCACGGTTGTTGTGATGCTAAACACTGTGACACTGATGCATCAAATGTGATAATGGTTACCCATGGTGGAAAGTGTTTGGTGGATATCCCTGATTGAAACAAGTTTGAAAGCAGCAGTGGCATCCATTTCTGAAATGGTTTGCATCCGGAAACTCTATGAACATGGAGAACAGACTAAAGTTATACTATACAAGTGTTCAGGTCTTCCATTCATAGGGTCTCTATGAGTAGTCTACAACTCGACAGCACTTAACAACAACAATAAGATATATTCACTTCCTACATAACAGTTCACCCTTCTGCAGAGTCACAAAATTTGCATGTCATTGACTCCTAAACAACTACAGTGATTTCATTTATGCTTCGGAGTCTATGCCTTATAAGAGAAATTGTATATGTTGTTGTGTACTGTCGAGTCAGAACTGACTCATAGTGGACTCTGAACAGGTTTTTAGAGGCAATTAATCACACAGGAGATTTCCCATCCTTCTCCTGTGCAGCAGCTAGTGTTATAATGCAAAGTGTTGTAGTGAACTATGTGCCTTCGGGATACTTTTCCATAATATTCTATTGCAGAAGGCCAAGGACTGTAGTCTTCAGTATGAATTGAAGCACAAAAGATTCTCACCACTTGGCCAGTTGGCCTTACTATGATGGATGAAAAAGTGATTGAGGTGGTTAACAGGTACAGCTTGCTCAGTTCCACAATCAACACTCTTGGCACCAACAGTCAGGAAGTTGAAAGACAGATTGCATTAGGTAAATCTGCTGTCAGCACCTTTCCAGTACTGAGAAGCAATGCTAACAGCCTAGAGACTAAAGTGCACCTGCCCCAAGCCATGGTCTTCACAATAACTTGTTATACATCAGAGAGCTGGACAATGACTAAGGGTGACAAAAGAATTCATGCCTTTGAGTTGTGGTGCTGGAGAAAAATCTTGAACATACTATGGACTGCAAAGAAAACAAGGAGTTCTGTCTTCCAAAGAGAGAAACCAAGTTTCTCCTTGAAGGCTAGTATTCTGAAGCTCCATCTCATATGCTTTTTGCAAAATGGCCAGTAGGGACTGATCCTTGGAGAAATACATCATCCTCAGAGGCCAGAGAGACAGTGCAGGAAAGGAAGACCCTGGATAATATGGATTGATACAGTAAAGTAGCTAGGGCAATGAGTGTAGGTTATCAGAGTTGGTGAGATTGACTCAGGACAGGGCAGGCTTCAGAGCTGTTGCACATAGTGTCAGTATGAGTCGCAGGTAACTAAACAGCACGTAACAACAACAACAACAATATTATGTTATTATAATTTTCATTTCAGCTGGTTATATATCATGCCACCTCTTTCATTTCATATTAGATTTTCTTACGTCTTAATTATCTTTTCTTGTTAAGTTTTTCAATGGTTTGTCTATTTTATTGACATGAAATTCTAGCTCTTGTGGATGGTTTCAATTGATTTCTACTTTATATCTTATAGATTTCAGTCTTTATCCTTATAATTTCCTTTATTTCAGAGGCTATTACTATTGACTCTTGTTTATATGGCAATTCCTGGATTCTTTCTGTGTTAACCAATGCTTTTTCGATGCAGTGGCATCTGTGTATCCCTTCCATCTTCCTTTGATGCTTCCTGGATAATTCAAGAATTTTGCCATGAGATCTCTCAGTATTGCCACTTGTAGTTTGAGTTTGCTTTAAGTTCTTCCAACTTGAGAAATAACAAGCATGTTCTTTCCTTTTATGTCTGTAGCTCTGACTCTTTGCACATTCCATTATAACTCTGCTTTGTCTTCACAAAGTCAAAGTGAGGAGTACTTGAAATACTTGTTACAGAAGAGCAAAATCCACAGCCTTCAATATGAATTACATCTCAACATGAAGAAAACAAAAGTCCTCACCATTTGATTGACAAATAATATGATATATGGAGAAAAAGCTGTTGTCAACAATTTCATCTTACTTTGGTCCACAATCAACACCCTTAGTACCAATAGTCAAGAGATCAGGAGACATAATACATTGGACAAGTCAGCTTTCAGAGACCTCTCCAAATTACCTTTGGAAACTAATGTGCACCTTATTCAGGCCAGAGTAAATCCAATCATTTGCTATGCTATGCATCTGAAAGCTGAACAATGAATAATGATGACAGAAGAAGAAATGATATCTTCTTTGACCTGTGATGTTGAAGA
The DNA here is from genome assembly GCF_000299155.1 of Elephantulus edwardii. Lineage (NCBI taxonomy): Eukaryota > Metazoa > Chordata > Mammalia > Macroscelidea > Macroscelididae > Elephantulus > Elephantulus edwardii. The sequence goes on from NW_006399909.1 coordinate 5,488,233, forward strand.
AGAGAACTGAATATCCCTTGGACTGCAAGCAACAACAAAAAAACAAAACAAAAAACAAAAATCAGGTATGCAAAGTATAGCCAGAGTGCTCCTTGGAGGCAACGTTGGCAAAACATTGTATTATATACCTTGGGCATGTTACTAGGAGAGACTATTCCTTGGAGAAGGACATAATGGTTATAAATGTCAGTGAAAGAGAGAAAGATTATAGACAAAAATGGATTGACACAGTGACTACAGCAATGGGCTTAATAGTGTCAAAGATGATGAGGATGTCAAAAGATAGGACAAGGTTTAGATCTGTTGTTCATAAAGCACTTATAAGTCAAACGCAACTCAATGGCACCTAACAACAGTAACAAGAGGCTGTAGAATGAGCTTGTTATTCTTTTACTATTTGCTGGCAGTCTTGAGTTGTTTATTTGGCCTTTTTCTTCTTGTTTGTTTGTTGTTGTTTTATATTGTACAAACCTTTTATTTAAAATCAGAAATAAACACAAATTAAATTAAAAATACATAATAGTAAGCACTCATTAAACAGACTATAACAAGTTAATATCATCTATTAATTTCTACAATTAATAACATTTTGAAACAATCCATAGTCAAATTGTTAAATTATTATTAACAGTAAAATTATTTTAAAACACTCAAAATTCAATCATAAAATTAACAAAGAAACTTCAGAGTTGATTCCTGCTAAAAAATACAGAGTGCTTCATGAATCTGAGTCTCCTCCTTGTGCAGGGGCCAGGCTAATCTACTCTGTATCGTTCCAATTTTAGTATATATGGTGCTGAAGCAAGCACATCCTCACTTCTTTTTGGAGTGTGCTTGCCTATTGCTATGAACAGCCCTCTGGGGGCTGCCTTACTTGTAGTTTAAAGATTTTTATAGTCTACATTTTTATTTTCACTTGTATGTGAAAATTACTGGCTTCGTTTTTTATTTCTCCTATAACCAATAGAGTTCAAGCAAGGGATTATTGAGCATCCACATGTTTTTTATCCTATTTCAGGACCATCTCAGGAACAGGTTTGAGGCCTTGAACACTAATGAGCGAAGGCCAGATGAGTTGTGGGAGGATATCA
>NW_006399909.1:5493973-5497933 GCF_000299155.1 Elephantulus edwardii
TTGCTCATGTAACTCCACATCCGTGTATTTCTTCTACCTTTCTGTCTCAAGGGTATTTACTGGGTCTTCAAACTGATCTGCTATTTTAGAAGAAGACCTATTTTGTGCTATTGTAATGTTTAATCTTGCCTCCTACTTCTTTGATATTATGTGAAATTCTTCTTTGTATATGTGGTATCTGTGAGGCTTTTATGTTGTGTCCATGTAAGTTATTTTTAGTGACTTATCTTTATAATATCATTGACATAATTGGAGATATTAAGTGTTGCCCCAGTTCAGTTTCCCAATGGGCTTTTTCCCCATTGGACTTCTTTAGTAGTTTTGTTCCCCATTTATTGTGGCAAGCTGTTCATCCAGTTGTCCTTTGAGGGCCAGGAAGTTAGAGCCTCTCACTCGGCCCAGCTTGGTGGTCTCACTATTCTGTCCTGCCCTGTAATGAGATGGTAGAACATAATTACCCTCAGGAGTAGGGAAATCCTCAGGGTTGTTTCCCAGGATATTTTCCACCCCAAGTCTCAGTAGGTGGTAGTGCTGTCTTACTTATATCATCTCCTGGAGCTTCTTAAAGGGGTCTGTTCCTCCATAAACTGACAAAGAGAAATGGCAGCTGAAAAGTGCCAGGAGTGCTGCCTGGTATATTTTTCTCTCTAAGTTTCAGTAGATGCTAGAGGCTAATTTACCTGTCTGAAGTTGGTTAGGAGAGGGCAGTTCCTGCAACTGGTTAAAAGGGGGTTGTGACCATCTGAGCAGACAAAGGCCCAGGGAAGAGGCAAGGTGCCAGGAGTGCTACCTGGGATATCTTCCTCCCCGAGTCTCAGGAAGTGCAAACAGCCAGCATACCCGTCTCTTCTTTTTCATCTATTTTGATATTGTGTATTAGTCCAGTGATGAGGATTTTTTTCTTAATGATGAAATGTAATTCATACTGGGTTTTTTGTTGTTATTATGTGTTGTCAAGTCTCTTGCAACTCATAGCAATCCTACATACAAAAGCCCTAAATCCTGCTCTGTTCTGTGCCAACCTCACTGTCTCCAACACACCTACTCCTGCCGCCCTGATCACTGAACCAATCCCTCTCATCGAGGGTCTTCCTCTCCTGCGCTGTCTCTCCACTCTCCCAAACTTGATGTCCCTCTCCAAGAACTGGTCCTTCCTTACAACATGTCCTGACTATGTCAGACTCCAGAATCCTTGACTCCAAGAAGTAATCTCACGTCACCCTCTCCAGGATAAACCTGTTTGCTCTCCTGGAAGTCCATGGTATAGTCAATGCTCTCTCCAGCATCACAGCTCAAAGGCATCAATTCTCTTTCTGTCATCCCTAGTCATTGTCCAGCTCTCCAATGCATAGCACACAATTGCAAAAACTATAGCTTGGATCAGACACAACTTTGTGTCCCGCTTGACATTGTTGCTCTTCAATACTCTGGAAAAGTCCATGACAGCCAACTTTCCCAATGCAATTCATTTCTTGATTTCCTGGCTGCTGGTACCAAGAGTGTTGACTGTAGAGCCAAGCAAATGAAAACTTTTAGTTGTCTCAATCTCTCACCATCTATACTGATGCTTCCAATTGGCCCAGTGGTGAGAATCTTTGTTTTCTTGATGTTGAGCTTCAATCTGCATAGAAGGTTTCAGTCTTTGACCCTCTGAAGCAAGAGCTTCAGGTCCTCCTCAGTTTGAGCAAGCAGGGTTGTGTTATCAGCATAATGCAGGTTGTTGATAACTCTTCCACTAATCCTGTTGCCACATTCCTCCTTATACAGCCCAGAGTCCTGGATGATCTGTTCTTCATACAGATTGAAAAGGTATGGAGACAGAATACATTCCTGGCAGACCCCCTTCGAGTTTTGAACCGTATACAGTGTCTTCTTGCTCTTTTCTGATGACTGCCTCTTGGTCCAAACATAGGTTTCGTATAAGCACAATCAAATGTTCTGGGATTATCATCTTCTAAGTCAGCCATAGTTTTTTGTGGTCCACATAGTCAAAAACCTTTGCATAGTCATTTAACCACAGATAGTCATTCCTCTGATGCTTTCTGCTTTCTGCCAAGATCCATCTAACATTAAATATAATATCCCTAGTACCACGACCTCTTCTAAATCCAGCCTGCACATCTGGGTGTTACATGTTGGCATCTTGTTCCAGTTGGTTTTGAGTAATTTTCTTCAGAATCCTGTATGTGTTTTATAAAATTAATCACAATTGTACTATACACCCCACAACTCTGTCTTCTTGGTAAGAGACATCATACTTGAAAAGGTGGAAGGTCAGAGAAAGAGAGAAAGATCCTCAACAAGATGGACTGACACAGTAACTGCAGCAATGATCTTAAGTGTATCAGAGATGATGATAACGCCATAGGATAGGATCGGATTCAGATCTGCTGGTTTGTTTGTTTCTTGGGTTGTTTTTTTGTTTGTTTTTTAATAAGGTTGGTGTGAGTCATCCTCAATTTGATGGCCTAACCACAACAATGATAAATTACTTCTTTTTATTAAAAAAATCTTGCTGATAATTTAAGACAGAGATTCAAGTTGTCTTGCTTAAAATATAATTAAGGATATAAAAAAAGTTTTTATAAATTCTTAGCTATGTCTAATATATATGGTTTTCAAAAGTTCACAAAGAAACTAATTAAAGTTGATTTTCTTTACCAAAAGATAAAAAAAAAACAAACACACACACACAAAGGAATTGTCTATCAATTTACCTACTTCTCCTAAACTGTTGTACCATGTATTGACTATTTGTATATTAGTGTTGTTTTTGTTGTTGATTGCTGTCGAGTCGATCATGACTCCTAGTGACCTTATGAATAGAACTGTCTAAATAGATTATTTTTAATTTAAATTTTAAAAAAGTTTTCAAGACAATTCAAATGGAATATTATTTTATATTGTATTTCATTTCTTCTTATTCCTTCCCAAGATCCCATGAGAGGAGAATTGCACTATTTTATCATAGCAAATATAAATTTTCCAGGCACAAAGGGCACCAAGTCTCCCTTCAATATTTCTTCCTGAAACTTAGTGCAAAATTGGTTTCAGAAAGAAAATTGCTGACATTAAACTAACATCTGACTCGGCAACTGATTGCAACATATTTTTATATGATACTGTCAGACTTTCTGGAAAAAGGATTTTCAAACCCTTAGATGTTTTAGTTCTATTCCCAGAGATATTGAGTGGGAGAAGTTATCCCTGAGTACCAATTCTTGGTGGGAGAACACCATTTTAAGCTTCACTATTCAATAAATGAAGTACCAGTATTTTCATTGATTCAATTAATGAAGATATTTTAAAAGACCTACTTCTACTATTTCAGAAATTAGACAATAGGACAAGTTGAAAGAAATATCTGTAAACAGATATAGGTTAAATGTGTTTCTTCTCTCAATTTTCCATACATTTCTGTAGACTTTAATTTTTCAATTCATCAGCATATTAATAATGGTTTATTATCTTCCTTCTTATGCCGCTATCTGAAAGGACATTGGGCTGACTCTGCTGCTTCTCAAGGAAAAGTAATACAGTCTTCTTCTATAAAGATTTTCAGCTTGCATAACCCAATAGATGATCACTGTCAATTATGCTCAATGAAAAGGCAAGGAGTTTGATTTGAAGTCCTTTACAGAAAGGTGTATTCAAAATTGGGAAGGATGTGTGGCAGAGATGCATCTTATATCCATATATTTTTAGTCTATATGGAAAAATATATCATCCAGGAGTATGGGCTCTATGAGGAAGAATGTGGCATCAGGATTGCAGGAAGACTCATAAACAGCCTGTGTCATGCAGATGACACAACCTTGCTGAAACTGAGGAAGACCTGAAGCACTTGCTGCAGAAGGTCAAAGATTGCAGCCTTAATTATGTATTGAAGTTCAACACCAAGAAAACACCAGATTCTTAACACTGGGCCGATTGGCATCATCATGCTAGACAGTGAAGAGA
>NW_006399909.1:5498297-5500628 GCF_000299155.1 Elephantulus edwardii
GAAACCAGGCTGACCCTTGGCATCAAGAATTCTGAGGCTTGGTCTGACATACTTTGCCCAGGTTGCAAGGAGGAGCCAGTCCTTTGAGAGGGTCATCATGCTTGAGGGGTAGAAGGACAACACAAGAGACGAAGACCTTTTATGAGATGGATTGACTCAGTCACTGGGATAATAGAGATGTGTCAGAGACAATACAATTGGCTTAGGGTACAGCTGTGCTCAGAGAAATTGTACATAGGGTAGCAATGAGTTATGAAAGACTCAACAGCACGAAATCAACAACATTTTTAAATTAATCCAATTCTGGAATTAACTAATATATATGAATTACAGTGATGTTCATGGTAATTCTTCACTATTATCATGTCTTGACTATGCTTATTCCCTGGTTCTTAAATATCTATTACTCCATTATATCTTTTCTCTATTTTTGAAGACCCTACCCCATCTGATTTGTAATATGCTTTGATTTAAGTAATTAAAATATCTACAGCAACATGTATATCATGTTTTAAGTTTAAAACCCATTAACTTCTATTCTAGTTCTTCTTTCCTGTATTTTGAATTCAAATCATCAGTATGACACATCATTATTTTGTACGAGGCACTGTCATTGGTTCAAAAACATAGCTGTAAATATAACATTGCCTGCAGGTCTTCAATTCTTTTACTTAATAATACCTATTATTACTATCACTGAAAGCTCTCTGTTCAAACAATTTAGCACCTAGCCTTCTAGGGAGCTGCCCCTTGAACTAAGCAAGCATGGTCAAATGATTATGGGCATAATCACGTAATTTGTTCTTAAATTCATTTTCTTTTAAAAGAAGACTTAGTTATTACCTCAAAATAAATATTTCACAGCTATTTTACCCTTAATCAATGTTTCAGTAAAAATCAAAATCATGCGATGAAATTTCAAAAAGTATTTCTAAGAATTATATTATGCATTATACTGTGTGGCATAATTCAGTTACAAAAATAAATCAGATACCTAATTATAATATATGACCCCTATTAACAATAAACAAAAAATATCCAGACAGAAAAAATCTTGGAAGGTAACAAGGAAGGAAAAGGAGAGAGAGAAGAGAGAAAATAAATAGATAAGTTAGGTGAAGGAGAAAGCCATATATGATAAAGTTTACTTGGAAATTATAAATAATTACATTGTTGTTAGGTTATCTTCATATGGTCCATGACTCACAGCAAGCATTTGAACAACAATCAGAACCCTGTCCTATGCTATGCCATTCTCACCATCTCTGACATACTTGAGCTCGTTGCTGTAGTCACTGTTGCCAACCTATCTGGCTGAGAGTCTTCCTCTCTTTTGCTGATCCTCCAATTTTTCAACATGGTGTTCCTTTCAAGAATGCCTTCTTCTTAACAATACATCCCCTTCAGTCCAACTTGCTTCTAAGGATCACTCTAGTTATGCTATCTCCAAGACATACATATTTGTTTTTTGGCAGTCCAGAGTTTATTCAGTACTCTTCTCCAACACTACAATGTAAAGACATAAATTATTCTTTCATTGTCATTCATTGTCCAGCTTTCAGCAAACAATAATATAACATAGCAAAATATAGACAATGATTTAAAAGTTCATGACCTGACACTGGAGCACCTTTGTGATATTAGCTTAAAAGTTTCCTTTTCTAGCCATTGTGTTCGCCCCCTCTGATCTCCAGCTACCTTAATTAAGGACACGTGGTCTTGCAAATAATCAACAGTTGTGGGATTAGGATAAGAGAAAGAGTGCTTCCCACACTGAGCAGCAAGACTTGAGAGAGACTGGAGCAAGATTCTGGTGAGAGTAAGACATTTATTGTGAGACCCTGGTGATGATGATAAATTGTGGCATTTCTGTGGAGAAAATGTGGCAAGGTATAAATAGAGGAGCCTTGAGACAAAGGCCACAGTCAAAGGTTTTGATTTTCTTGCTGGATGATGGAAATAATATTTGACTACTGAACTGAAATCAGACCCTAGACTAATTGAGGAATTGTGCCTTGATACTGCTGGAGTAAAACCTGGGTTGCATTGGATAATATTCTTTGCCTCCCCCACTCTCCAACTTACTTCCTAAAAAAATCCACTGTTGATATCACAACTGAGAATAAAGTCTGGAAGTCAACAACAAATTCAAATTCAATAGGAATGGAAATAGGTGCAGACACATGGAAGGGTGACATATATGATCTAGTAGCTATCTGTTTGCTTCAGTGGATATTACTAATGAAGGGAGTTCCTCTTTGTGCACTGGATAGAAGTCTCAGCCACCTCCATGCTATTGCACTGACTCCTTTTACAACCTTAGTATTGAAA
>NW_006399909.1:5501563-5504307 GCF_000299155.1 Elephantulus edwardii
AAACAGTTTTCTCCCTCCTCTGTTTCAGTGCAGTATACATTATTGAACCCATCTTACTCAGTCTCTCCCCAACCCCAAGGACAGTCCCATTCTACAACCAGGAGAAGATAACATAGATGAATAGGACCTTCTAAGACTCAAATCTTTGATATTCTTAATATCCTTTACAGCCAACTTTTTTTTAAGCCAACAGTTATTTATTGAGTGCCGATTACATACTAGATATTATTCCAAATACTTGGGACACATCAGAGAGGAAAAAGATCCCTGCTCTCATGGAGCTTACAGTCTAGCATTTCCCACTTCACTTGCACACTGACCTGGGCAAGTCTGTAACTCTCTGTGCCTCACCTGCCAAATGGGAGGAATATGCACAATCAACACGGACCAAGGATGACATGCTTGCTGTTCTGTAGATGACAAACAAGACTCTTACCCCTCGCCTTAACCTATCTCTTAGGCAAGATATAGGGCTGGATGTTGATTTTTAAGAAGAGAACACACTAGGGCTAGGGGTTTGGAGCTGGATTGTCTGCTGTGCAATGGTAGTAGTGGATCGGCTGTGCAGGGCCGATGATGGCTACACAAATTGCTGATGTTGCTCCTGCTGTTTCTTGGTGGCTGCCTTGCTGGCTAGGTCCTTGGCCTTCTCTGTAGCCTTCGGTGCTGTCTCTTTTGCCTTTTCCTTGGCTTCCTTGGCTTCCTTGGCAGTTTCAACAAGTGTCTTAGAAGGGGCTTCACCTTGTAGCTTGGTCAAGATGTATTCAAAACCCTTCATAGTCTTGGTAACATTGCTTTTAAATCGAGCCAGACCAAATTCCTGGACAGCTCTGGGGACACCAAACAAGCTAGAGGAGAGAGACCCAGGCTTCTCGGCGAATTGCGACCCAACCACTGTCATCAGAGTTCACACAGTAAACACAGCGTTCCTCTACCACCATCAGCCAGGCATGGTTGATGTTCCAGGTGAAGGTGGTCATGGTCTGATTCTGTGGGTCCACAATAGAGTCCTCCAGGATGTACACCGAGTGAGCAACATTGGCATGAAAGAATCGCCCAGCCCAGCGGGGCGTGCTTTTGGTCTTGGTCAGGAGTCTCCGGGACAGGAGTTTCTGGTCAGGGGTTACCTCCCGGTGTACTATACCTTCCGTCAAGACATATTTGCTGTAGGGATTCGGGTACCGCTGCTAGAAGGTTGCAAACACTTGGTCCCAGGAACTTCCAAGCACGCTCTGGCCCAGGAAATAGTTCACCATTGCCTGGGACGGGAAGGATTAGGAGAGCAGAGACGTGGGGTGGGGGTGGGGGCACGTGGAGGCTGGGTCAGAGATGGGTGCACGCCCGCCAGGCTCGCTCAGTCACCACTGTATGGCACCCAAGCTTCCACCAACATGAGGAGTGGTCAGGGGGTACTCTACTCTATAGCCAACTTTCTGGTGTAGTAATCTTTGACTTCTTGATAGCAATACCAATGGTGTTGATTGTGGATCCACATAAGAGAAATCTGTCAACAATTCCAATCATTTCTTCATCAATCATGTTGATGCTTATTTGTCTAATGGTGAGGATTTTTGAATTATTTTTTTGTTGTTGTTGGATTTTTGAATTCTTGATGTTGAGATGCATTCTTTATTCAAGACAATATTCTCTAATTTCTGGAGCAAGTGTTTCAAGTCTTCCTTGCTTTAGACAAGCAATATTGTGTCATCTGAATAACTAGATATTAGATGAGACTTCCTCCAACCTGAGGCCATATACTTCTTTATAAAGTCAGGCTTCTCAAATCATGCTCTCAGAATATAGATTGGGTAGGTATAGAGAGCAAAGATAGATCTCTTATATATACTCTTTTTTGGTATTTTCTTTTTTAGAGTTTTACATCTATTTGCTTACAAAGTTAATATGCATTGTGTTTCACACTATTCTTCATTCATATTGTGTTTCGTACAATCTTTCAAATGTATTATGTTTAATTAAATTATTCACCATTGGACCTTGCCCACCATTACCCTGTCATTTCAAGTCCCCACAGGATCCTTCACATTTCCTTCACCCCCTCCCTCCACCCACCAAAATGTGCAACCCTATGATTTCACCCCTACCCATCCTCACCCGTCAGCTCCCAACTCTTCCACTTTGAGCTCACATTCATGAGCCCATTATTATAGTCATTGAGTCAATCTATTTTGTTGGTGTTTTTTCTCTCAACAATTCTCCACTTTTTCAGCATGTATTTTTCCGAAGACTGTTACCTCTTGTCAATATACTCAAAGTATGTTAGAGTAAGAATATAACAAATTAAAATCTCATTAAACAATGTTTAACTTTTCCATTAAAATGTTTTATTTAGCCAAAATTTTCTAAAGGAGCATATCTTTAAAATTAAAATGTGAATTGATTTAGTAATTGTATTTTGTTGGTGGTGGTGTGGGACATCAAGTCACCTGTGATTCATAGCAATCCTAGGAACAATAGCTTTGAACTCTGCCTATCTGGACCCAGTCTCACTGATTCTGACACACCACCCCTATTACCCTAGTTACTGAGTCAATCCATCTCATCTGGAGTCTTCCTCTCCAGAGCTGTCCCTCACTTCCATGCATGATGTCCTTCTCCAAGGACTCGCCCTTCCTGGCCATGTGCCCAAAATTGGTGAGATAAAACTTCAAAATCCTTGCCTTCAAGGAGAAACTTGGGTTTTCCTTCTCCAAGACAGATCTATTTGTTCTTTTGGTGGAGAACAT
>NW_006399909.1:5505222-5507277 GCF_000299155.1 Elephantulus edwardii
TTCAAAATCAGGAATGGAGTGCTTCAGGGATGCATCCTGCCCCTGTACCTTTTCAATCTGTAGTCAGAACAGATCATTAAGGAAGCAGGGATTTATGAGGAGGAGTGTGGCATCAGGATTGGAGGAAGACTCATTAATAACCTACGATATGCAGATGACACAACCTTGCTTGATAAAACTGATGAAGACCTGAAGCACTTGCTGCAAAAAGTCAAGCACCATAGTCTTCAATATGGATTGAAACTCAACATCACGAAGACAAAGATTCTCGCCACTGGGACTATTTGTAGCACCATATTAGATGGAGAAGAGATTGAGGTTTTTAACAATTACAGCTTGCTCAATTTCACAATCAACACTCTTAACAACAGCAGTCAGGAAATAAAAGAGGAACTGCCTTGGGAAAATCTGCTATCATGGACATATACAGAGTGCAAAAGAGCAACGATGTCAGTCTAGATACAAAGGTGCACCTAATCCAGGCCATGGTCTTCTCAATTACTTCAGAGAGTTGGACAATGACTAAGGATGACAAAAGAAGTTGTGGTGCTGGAGAAGAGTCTTGAACATAATGGACTGCCAAGAAAACCAAGATGTCTGTCTTCTAGAGGGTGAAGCCAAGTCTTTTTATGGAGGCTAGGATTTTGAAGCTCCACCTCACTTACTTTGGCCACATGGCCAGTAGAGATCGATCCTTGGAGAAGGACATCATGCTTAGAAGGGTGGATGGACAGCACAAGAGAGGAAGACCCAGGATGAGATGGATTGATACAGTAACTGGGGCAAAGGAGGTTAGTGTGTTGGAGTTAGTGATACTGCCTCAGGCAGGGAAGGGTTCAGAGATGCTGTACATAGGCTTTTTATACATTGCAAATGACTCAATGGCATATAAAAACAATAACATACTCTGACAGCTTTGGAAGCAGGAGTGGCCTCCACTTACTAAATAACAGGCCTCAGGAAACCTAATGAACGTTAATAAATGTTGATAGTTGTAGAAGGGCTTCAAGCCTTTTGTTCATAGGGTCGCTATGAGTCATGCTCGACTGAAAGGCAATCAACAACAACAACAACAAGGGAATTATTTTACAAATTGAAGGAGAGTTTGCAAGAGTATGTATGAAGAGTCATTAGTTTCTTATACAGATTTGTTCTTCGTGAAGAAGATGGACAAGGAAGATAATTAAGTAAGATGAGACTCAGAGAGCAATACAATTCTTAAAATGTTTTGACTGTAGGACAATGACTATTCTCAAGGCAAATTTTCCTTTCGAGATTGGACAGAGGTCACCATGTTTAGTTATTGAATGGGAACAGATGTTGTCGGCATCGAGGCAAGTACAACACACAGTGACCTTATGGACAACAGGTCTAAATCCTTTCTTATCCTTTGCAATCCTCACCATCTTTGACATACCTGAGTTGATTATTGCAGTTCTTGTATCAATTCATCTGGTTGAGGGTCTTACTCTGTTTTGCCAGTCCTCCAAGCATTATGTCTTTTTCCAAGGAATAACTTCTCTCAGCAACATGCCTGAAGTAAGTGTTACAAAACTTTGTCATCTTTGCCTCCATGAAGCACTCTTGTTTCACCATCTCCAAGACATATGTTTGTTCTTATATTCAGTACTCTTCTCGATCAAAGGTATCCATTTTTCTTCTGTCATCCTTATTCACTGTTCAGCTCTCTGAGTCCTAGAAAGTGATGGAAAATGCCATGGTCTGACTCAGGAATCCCTTAGATTTCAAACTGATATAATTGCTCCTCAATAATTTGGAATAGTCCATAACTGCAGCCTTCCTCAGTGTAATACAACTCCTGACTACTGCTACCATGAATGTTGATTGTGGAAATGGAAACATTGACAGTTTAAATCTTTTCTCCATCTATTATGATGTTTACTATCAGTTCAGTGGAGAGAATTTTTGTTTACCTGATACTGAAATGCAATTCATATTGAAAGCTGTAGTTTTTGGTCTTCTACAGCTGGTACTTTAAGTCTTGCTCATTTTCAGCAAGCAGGTAACATGGGTTATAGATGAATCTTTATCTGA
>NW_006399909.1:5508312-5509680 GCF_000299155.1 Elephantulus edwardii
CAAATTTCCTGGCATAGACTGGTGAACATGTCCAGGGCTGCATCTGTCTTTTGAAATGTATCAATTGATACTCCATGGATTCCTGGACCTGTTTTATTTTTTTTCTCCAATGCCTTTAGCACAGCTTGAATTTATTCTTTATTATTATTAGTCACTGATCATATAGTACTTCCTGAAGTATTTCCATTCCCATCAACACTTTTTGGTACTTCCTTGATAATTCAAGATTTTTTCCATAGCATTTCTAATTATTCCAACTCAAAGCTTGAATTAACTTTTCGTTTCTTTCAGCTATGAAATATGCTGTTCAAGTTCTTCCCTTTTTATTCTCCCATTGCAGTTCTCTGGATATTCCATTATAATACTTTTCTTAGTCTTCTCAAGCTGCCCTTTGACATCTTTTGTTCTACTCTTTTACTTGAGAACCTCATCTCTTTCTTTTGACTTCTCAATGCTGTAGTGCAATTTTTAGATATTTTTGGTATGTTTTTATTTTTTCTTCCTCTTCAATTTTTATAATGACCTTGTTTATAATGACTTTGATGATAGACTTCGCTTACATAAAACAGATGCAAGAAAGGTTTTTGTTGTTGTTTTTGTTTGTTTGTGTGCTTGGTTTTATTTAGGAGTAATGGCGGATATAAATGATAATCAGCTAGCCTGTCAAAATTATTTTGAGTGGTCCAAATGGACAAATTCCATGGTAACTCCTTGACACAATTTCTTTATAAAGCAAAAGTCTATTTCCAAATGAATGAGTCACTAGAAAATTATCTAGTTTTGATAAAACTATCATGAGAAAATGATCTATATAACATTCAAATTGCATTTGGTTGGTTAAATAGTCTCAGAAGTGATCTGTTGAAAAGAGCTGCTTAATAACATTTAAAATGCATTAATTAAAGATTCCAACTACAGAAAGCATATTAATGATACATAGTCATTATTTGGTGCAATTTCTTGTGGTGATAGAAAATCTCTCCCTAAGTTCACTACATTAGAATTAAATATTATTTTTTAATGCCAACTGCAATTAAATGATAATGTTCATGTTATTTCCATAGATTTGAGATATCAATGTGTTCATAAACCTAAAATTATATTTCAAAGGACTCTAGACTATTTTCTAACTCACTGCCAGAATTACATAGTATAAAATTTATAATAGTTTGTTTTCCAGTTTGTGCTCAAATTGTCCCAGGGACTGAGGTCTCAATAACTTAAAAGGAATAATTTTATCATTAAATATTTGTTGTCTATGATTCTATTAAGTGAAAAAATTTCTCCCTTCACTATCCACCTATTGCATTTAAATTTTAGGAAAAATATATTTTCATTGAAAACAGTATCACTTTAAATGATGGAAGT
>NW_006399909.1:5513400-5514901 GCF_000299155.1 Elephantulus edwardii
GAGGGACGGCGCAGGAGAGGAAGGCCCTCTATGAGGTGGATTGATTCAGTGACTGGGATAATTGGGATGGGAGTGTCAGAGACAGTGCGATTGGCATAGGACAGAGCGGAGTTTAGGGCTGTTGTACATAGGGTCGCTATGAGTCGCAGGCGACAACAACAACAACATGTCCAATTACTTGCTGCTGCTTGTTGCTGCTGCTTTTTTTATTGTTTTGTGTCATTGTGTCATCTACAATTCATAACAACCCTAAGTACAATAATTCTAAGCCCTGCTCCATCTTGAGTCAATCTTATTGTCTCCAACACACCTCTCTATATTACCCCAGTTACTGAGTCAGTCCACCCCATCTTGAGTCTTCCTCTCCTGTACTGTCCATCCACCCTTCAAAGCTTGATGTGCCTCTCCAAGGACTGGTCCCTTTTGGCAATATGCACAAAGTATGTGAGATGGAGCTTCAAAATCCTTGCCTTCAAGGAGGAGCCTGTTTACACACTCTCCAGGAAAGATCTGTTTGTTCTCTTGGCAGCCTATGGAATGTTCAATACTTTTCTCTAGAACCTGGATATTGGACAATAAGGGTGGCAGAAGAATTGATGCCTTTGAGCTGTGATGTTGGAGAGGAATAGTGAATATCCATTGTCTGGCTAAAGAACAAACGTGTCTGTCTAGGATGAAGCATAATGTTGGTGCTCCTTAGAGGCAAAGATGGTGGAGCTTTGTCTCTTATACTTTGGGTGTGTTTTTAGGTTTGGCCAATTCTTGGGAAAATACCTCCTTCTTGGACAAGTAAAAGTTAAGAGAAATAGAGAAGATCCTCGACAAGATGGGTTAACACAACAACTATATGGGGACAGGCTTATCAGAGATCCTGGAGGTGGTACAAGGTTCAGATCAGTTGTTCATAGCATTATGATGTGTCATAATTAAATCAATCGCCTCTAACAACATATATTTTTTTGCATTGTTGTCGTTGTTGTGTGCCGTCACATTGCCTGTAACTCATAGTGACTCTATGTACAACAGCTTTGAAGCCTGCCCTGTCCTGAGCCAGTCACACTGACTCTGATATTTCTACTCCTATTGCCCCAGTTACTGTGTCAATCCATCTCATTCTAAGTCTTCCTCTCCTGTGCTGTCTTACCCTGTCCCTCCACCCTTCTGAGCATAATGGCTTTTTCTAAGGACTAGTTCCTTCTGGTCACATACCCAAGTATGTGAGACAGAGCTTCCAAATCATAACCTCCAAGGAGAAACTTGGATTCACCCTCTCTAAAACAGACCTATTTGTTTTGTTGGTGGTCCATGGTATGTTCAAGACTCTTCTCCAGCACCACAACTCAAAGGCATCAATTCGTCTTCTATCCTCCTTAGTCATTATTCTGATGCATAGCAAGTAATTGTGAAGACCATGGACCGGATCAGGTGCACCTTAGTCTCTGCACTGATATTGTTGCTTCTTTGTACTCTTGAAAGGTCCCTCACAGCAGATTTACCTAAC
>NW_006399909.1:5515654-5517104 GCF_000299155.1 Elephantulus edwardii
GAACCCTGACCTATCCCGTGACATACTCATCTCTGTCACATTTGAGCCTATTGCTACATTTACTGTGTCAACTCATCTGATTGAAGGTCCTCCTCCTCTCTTTTACCATCCCTCTACCTTTCCATGAATGGTGCCCCTCTCCAGGGAATAAAGAGGAAAGTAATATAAGGGAATATACTGTATGTTTTCTCCACACAATTTCCAGGGCCTTCTGTGAAATTAAAAAAAAAACAAACCTCTAATATTTAGTGTAACTTTGGCAAAATGAGGTAAAAATATGTTTACCTTTGCTTCCAAAAATTAATAAGAATATTCTATGATAAGGAAAACTGAGCAGGAATACAAATACTTAGAATAGCCTTAATATATAAAAACCTGGAAACCTTTAATTAAAGCAGAATTTGAAAAATTTATATCTTATACATTATATTGAATATATACATATACTAACCTGTAGTCAGAGTTGTACTCTGTGTCCATGCCTATTCAATCTGCATGCTGAATAAATTTTTTGAAAAGCTGGACTTTAGAAAGAGGAACGTGGTATGAAGATAAGAGGAAGAATTATCAATAAACTGCATTACACCACTAATACATCCTTGCTTTTTTGGAAGTGACAAGGACTTGAAGCACTTATTGCAGAAGATCAAATAACACAGCCTTCAATATGGATTGCATCTCAATGTCAACAAAAGCAAGTTCCAGTTTAAGAATTATCACTGGACCAATTGACTACATCATGGTAGATGGAGAAAAGATTGAAACTGTCAACAACTTCATTTTACAAAAATCTACAATTGACATCTTGGTCCCAGCAGTCAAGAAATAAGGAGACTTATTGCACTGGGAAAGTTTGCAGTAAGAAACCCCTCCAAATTATTGAAGAACAATGATATCAGTTTGAGGACCAAGTTGGGCCTGGTCAAGGTCATGGACTTTCTCATCACTTGGTATGCCTCTGAGAGCTGCATAAAGAATAAGAATTATAAAAGAAGAATTGATGTCTTTGAGTTGTGGTTTTGGAAACAAGCACTGAACATCCCATGGATTGCTAAAAGAAAAAAAAAAACAAACAAAAAACCAAATACATCTTGGAGAAAATACAGCCAGAGTGCCCATTTCAGACAAAGGTGATAAAGCTTCATCTAACATACTTTGGGTATGTTACTAGGCGAGGCTATTAATTGGAATGTAACATCATTCTTGAAAAGGCAGAGTGTCTCAGTGGAGAGATATAGCCTCCACCACGATGGGCTCTAGTGTGTCAGAAACTGTGAGGATGGCACAGGACAGGACAGGGTTCAGATCTGTTGATCACAGGGTAACTATGAGTCTTACGTGACTTGATGGCAAGAGCACACCTATAAGGAAATAAAAGACAATGTTTAAGATTGCTTATAAACTAACCATGATTTTTTTTTTTTTTAATCTTTGCAGTAAGTTTTAATTC
>NW_006399909.1:5524598-5525208 GCF_000299155.1 Elephantulus edwardii
AATCCATCCAATCCAGGGTCTTCCTCTCCTAGCCCGTCCCTCCACCGTTCCAAGCATGATATCCATCTCCAAAGACAGTTCCTCCTGGCCACATGACCGAATATGTGAAATGGGACTTCAAAATCCTTGTCTCCAATGAGAAACTAGGCTTCACCCTCTCCAGGATAGACCTATTAGTTCTCTTGGTAGTTCATGATATGGTTAATACTCTTCTCCAATAACACAACTTAAAGGAATCAATTTTTCTTCTTTCATCCTTCGTCACTGTCTAGCTCTCTGATGCATAGAAGTCATTATGAAGACCATGATCTGGATCTCTAGACTGATGTCATTGCTCTTCAGTACTTTGGAGAGGTCCCTGACAGCTGACTTCCCCAACACAATGTGTCTTTTGCTTCTCCGATTGCTGGTGCCAAGAATGTTGATTGTGGATCCAAGCTTGTTAACAAACAAGCCTCTCTTGGAGGAAGTTGCACTCAAGATGTTTCTTATTGGTAATAATGATGAAACTTTGTCTCCCATACTTTGGGCATATAGTCAGGAGGGCCAGTCTTTGGAAAATACATCATGTGATAAAGATGGAAGGGCAGAAAAAGAAAATAAGGCCTTC
>NW_006399909.1:5525513-5527002 GCF_000299155.1 Elephantulus edwardii
ATAATTAACAGGCTATTTATTTCCCTGTTTAAGGTTAAATTTTGTTGTATAAGATCACATCAAGACAATTTGACTCATTTTCCCTATACAAGAGCAGTCCTGCAACATGGTCAAAATTGTTACCATAAATGACTTCACTGTTGCAGCCACCATATAAATCTATCTGATTTATTTCTTCTTTTTCACTGACCCTTTTCTCTATCATACATGATGTCTATCTCCATCTTGAGATGATGAAAATAAAGCATGAAACAAAATCTTCAACTTTACTTAAAAAAGAGTATTCAGATTATTCTTCCAAGAAAGATTGGTTTGTTGTTTTGGTATTTTTAAAATATACTTAAATTCTTACAGGTGGAGTAATGGCCTGAAAAATTGGGTTTACATGGCGCTTCAGAATATAATGACATTTGAAACCAGGGTTTTTGTTTTGGTTTTTTCAGGTTTGCTGTTGTTATAAATGAAATACTTGTAAAATTGTTAATCCAGCAAAAAATTTGTAAGGTAAATCAGACAAACTAAAACATTATTATTAACTATATCCAAGTAACTCCTAGATACTGCTGAAGATCATTCAAAAATGCTAGAACAGTATATAGCTAGGGAACCAGAATCTTAAGTAGAGTTTAGAAGAGGCTGTGTTAAAAGATGCCAGAAGGTTGCTGACTGAAATGAAAGGCTACCAGAAGAAAGCCTATTTGCACTTTATTGACTATGCAAAGACATTTGACTGTGTTAATCATACAAGATGTGGCAGACATAGAGAAGAATGGGTCTCAGAAAACACTTAATTCTGCTAATGTGAAACCTATACCTAGACCAGGAAGCTGTTGTGGAACAGACCACCTGTTCTGTGGAACAGAGCAGGGATGATACGGCATGTTTTAAAATAAGAAGTGAGTGTGCCAGGGTTGAATTCTTTCTTGATACTTCTTCAATCTATATGCAAATTATTCAAAAAGTTGGACTCAGTAAAGAGGAATGTGGTATCAAGTTTGGAGGGAGACTCATTCATAGATAAACTGTGTTAATGCAGATGAAATAACCTTGCTTGCTGAAAGTGAAGAGGACTTGAAGCACTTGCTACAGAAGATCAAAGAATGCATCCATGAATATGGATTGCATCTCAAAGTCAAGAAAACCAAGATCCTTACCCCTGGACCGACAGGCAACATCATGATGGATGGAGAAGAGGTTGAAACCATCAACAACGTCATCTCACTTGGATCCACAATTAACACCCTTGGTATCAGCAGTCAGGCAATCAGAAGATGTATTACACTGGGGAAGTTGGCAGTTAGGGACCTCCCAAATGATTGAGGAGGAATGATGTCAGTTTGAGGACTAAGGTGTGTCTGATTCAGGTTATTGTCTTTCCAATCACTTACTATGCACCTGAGAGCTGGATAGGGATGACAGAAAGAAAATTGATACCTTTGAGCAATATTGTTCGAGAAGAGCACTGAACACCTCAGGGATGGCCCAAAGA
>NW_006399909.1:5528117-5530919 GCF_000299155.1 Elephantulus edwardii
TGAGTTGCCTGCGACTCCATGGCACTTAACAACAACAACAACATATTCATAGTATACTGCATAAATCAATACTTGATATGAGTATATTACAAATATTTAATATCAAAATCACCTCTAAAAAAAGACATATGTTCTTAGTACAAAATCATAGATTGTTTAAAAGATAACTCTAATTTAGTCAAGACAGATCATAAAGAAAAACACACATGTAAGTTTAACTAAGACAAGCATTTTCTATGAGATACAGTTTTTTATTTAATTCCTTAGAATCATTATTCTTTATTATTCTCACATTATTAAGTTCCATATCAACTCTGTAATCCCTATATAAAAATAAGGAGGGAAATATCTACATTTAACTCTAATTTTACGTTTACTTTACCAACCTGATCTATGATAAAATTTTGTCTGTATAAAGAACCATGTCAGCTTCACAAAAGAATCTATAATGAATAGGTACACACACACGCACAAGAATGGATAGGTAGATAGTTGTAGTTGTAAAAGAACAACAAAATTGATATTTAGGTGTGCCAATAACAAGTTTTATTGTTGTTACTAGCTACTGTCGAGTATTACTCATTGCAACCCAATAACGTATCTGAACCCTATCTTGTGCCACCCTCATCATCTCTTACATATTTGAGCACGTTGCTTCAGTCATTGTGTTGATGCATTTGGTTGAAGACCTTCTTCTCTTTAGTGGATCTTCTATCTTTCCAAGCAAGAGTTCCCTTCCTAAGGAATAGCTTCTCATAGCAACATTCCCAAAGTTATGTGTTGTGAAGCGTTTTCACTGTAACCTCCAAGAAACACACTAATTACACTTTCTCTAAGACATATCCGTTTGTTCTTTAGGAAGCCCATGAGATAGTTAATACTCTTCTCTAGCACCGCAGTTCAAAGGCATCAGCTTTTTGGTCATCCTAATTAATCATCCAGGTCTCAGATGCATACCAAATGATAGAGAAAAATGAGGAACTGAATCAGATGCATGTTAGTGTTCAAACTAATATCAGGATCCTCAATAATTTGGACAGGTTCCTGACTGCAGACATTTGTAGTATGATTCATCTCCTGATCTCCTGACTGCTGGTGCCCAATTTGGATTGTGGATACAAATAAGATGATGTTGTTGACAGTCTCAATCTTTTTCTATCTTTATGTTGTCTATTGGTCCAGTGGTGAGAACTTTTATTTTCTTGACATTGGAGATGAAATCCATATTGAAGACTGTATTCTTTGATCTTCTGTAGCAAACCCTTCAAGTTATCCTCACTTTCTGCAAGCAAGGTTGTGTCATTTGCATAACACAGGTTGCTGATGAGTTTTTTATGATCTTGATGTTACATTCTTCTTTAAAGAATCCAGCTTCTCAAACAAAAACAAATGCTCAGCATACAGGTTGAATAGGTATGAAGAAAGGGACTACAAAACCCTTACACACACTTATCTTAATTTTAACCCATGTACTGTTCCCTTGCTCTGTTTGCATAACAGCCTCTTGCTCTCGATATAGACTTTACAAGAGGACAAACATGTTCTAGAAATGCCATCAATCTCAATTTAACCATAATTCGGTATGATCAAATGGTCAAATGTCTTTGTATATTTAGAGCACAAATAGATGTGTTTCTGTTATTCACTGCTTCAGCCAAGATCCATCTGACAACAGCAATGATATCCCTGGTGTCACAACTTCTTCTAAACACTGAGTGGCCTTTTGACAGTTTATCTATATCTTTTTAATGGTTTGCACAATATTTTGCTCACATGTAATATTAATGGTATTGTTCAACAACTCCCATATTCTGTTGGATTACCTTTTTGGGGGATGGGAACAAATATGGATCTCATTTATAATCTACACACATTATTTGCGTTTTCTCACCAAAAAAGGAGTTCTTTACCTCAATCACATTGTCAACAACTTCCCACCTAGTCTTGTGGCAAAAACCATAGCTAATGACTAGGAAAGCCATTTTAAGCAAACAAAATGTAGATTGTACCACAATTATATGGACAGAAGTACAAACAAATAATACAAATATACATGTTGCATTGTATAAAAAGCAGAACAACATACTGCCTCATTCTTGCACCACTCTCACAGTACCCACTAGTACTTTATTCCCTCCTGCATCTACTGTGTCAACTCCTTTCATTGAAGATCTTCCTCCTTGGCATTAAACCTCTGGTGACTTAGTGGTAAGGCATTTGCTGACAAACTAAAAGTAAGCTCTTTGAATCCACCAGGTGCTCTGAAGAAGAAAGAAGAATGCCCTCTCCCATTGTAGTTAAACTTGCTGGAGGGTCAGCTATGGGGCGATTTCTACTCGGTACATAACAGCAACTACTTTACCAAGGACTGGTACTCCTGAAGACAGGACGGAAGTATGTGAGGTGACCAAATCGTCTGGTTGCACTTCATCCAAGAGAGATGTATTATGTGTAAATTTGGCAGTCCTACTCAGTATTCTTTATTCCACAATTCAAATGTATCAATTGTTCTGGCTTTCTTATTCTTTGTACAACTTTAATATTCACATGAAGTTATTGAAAATATCATACTTTAGGTCAGACAAATCTCAGTCCATAAAATAACACTTTAGCACTCTCAAGAAGTTCATGGCAGTGATTTTCCCAATTAAATTAAAGCTGGATTTATTTTTCTTTTGTTTTTTTTTTTAACTTTGAACTACTATATCTGATAACATTTGCCTAATTTCTTAATGACTGGGGAAGTTAATTACACGTTATCTCAATACAGTTCTTTTTCACTGCTATTTATCATTCTTTTTT
>NW_006399909.1:5531534-5537788 GCF_000299155.1 Elephantulus edwardii
GTAGGAGGCATGTCACTCCCTGATTTCAAATCCTACTACACTGTCATGGTGGTCAAGACAGTGTGGTACTGGTACAATGACAGACACATAGATCAATGGAATAGAATTGAGAATCCAAAATCAGCCCGTGTAACTATGGTCAACTGATTTTTGACAAGGAAATGAAATCAGTTAAGTGGGGAAATCAAAGTCTTCTTAACAAATGGTGTTGGCACAATTGGAAAACTCTGTAGAAAACTCAAGCAAGATACACACCTCACACCATACTAAAAAACCAACTCAAAGTAGATCAGGAACCTAGGACATAAGCCATAATATTTCTGGAACCACAGACTCTCCAAATTCAGCTTGAACTTCCGACAGTTCCCTGTCAATGTACTGATCCAGCCATTTTTGGTTGATGGAGAAGACTATCATCCTTAATTCTCATTGTTAAGTGCTATGTAGTCCTCATTTACTGCAAGCGTTGTTGTAACATCTACATATAGCAGGTTGTAAGTATCCAAAGCTGATGTTGAGTTCTTTATTTACTCCAGCCTCTAAAATTACTTTCAAAGTAAACAGATTAAATAATATCATTAATTTCTCACATAAGCAAAATCTTTTTTTTGAAAATTTATTTGAACACTAGACAAATGCTACTTGAAGAGACCAGGTAAAGGTTATATATTTCTTTATATCAAGCTGATAATGCAATATAAAATATTCTTTAGTTAGATATTAGCAGAACAAAAAGAAACTATTGCAATAAAATAGTGACAATGCAATTATTTTTAAAGGCAAGACACAATTTTGTACTTATATAAATGTAATCATTTTAGGACAGTAGCACTAATATTTAAGAAAGTACCTATTTTTTTAAAAAGTACCTATTGCTTCTATTTAATTATTATTCACTTTTAACTATTATTCCATGGTCCAAAGCAAACATATTCTATTATCCCTTCATCTAGCAAGAACTATAAATTGAAAAATAAGGATTGCTATGAGATGCTTTACTCAACTTTTAATATTGATTATTGATAGGCTTTTATTCCTTTTAAAAAATTATTATTTTTTGTATGTATACCATCAAATGGGATCTGACTGGTACAGGAAGAATTACCACTCCTTTTCCAGCAGAGCATGGTGGATTCAAACCACGTAACTCTGGAATTGCAGTGAAGCTTCTTGTCACTAAGCCACCAGAGCTCTCTGATTATTGATAGTTTTTAATCCTCACCCTGCTCATGATGATAAGGGAAAAGTGAGTCCTTCCCTCCTTCAGACGTGGTAAGAGATTCTAACTCATCCCACACTAAAATTGTCTCTTTTTCCTTACTTTACAATTGCAATGAAAGCCAGAGCTAGTCTCCTTGGATTCTTTCTCTGGAAATTCAGACTTCCTTATGAGGATGGTATTTTCCCCAGACACCGCAGTTATATAAGTAAAAGCTTGCATAAGCTTTCAATATGTATGTGACATTATGCACCTTCAATCTAAAGCAAACCTTAGATTGGCATTTCTTCTGCTTTAGCAAGGTAAATGTGAAAGGAACATTCTGATTCTACAATAAAGATCCTTTCAGAAAGCTGCATACTTCAAATGTGCTGATATTTTAAAAAAATTGCTTGTATTTCCTCACACAGAATGTATTTACATATTGAATATGGTGTGTAACAGAAGAATGGAAATATGTTATTCCAAATTTGCACTTGTCAGAAAGATATTCAAGTAATAATAAAGATCAAATAAAAATTATTGATGGCTCCAAAGGAAATCGATCCAGTGCTATTGTTTTAAAAGAAGAAACACAGGTTAAGAAGAGAGAAATCGGAAGAAGAAATATAGAGAAAAACTGATATTCTGTGGTCAGATGTACGGTACTGAGTATTGGAAAATTGTATGATAAAAATGGTTTTGAGTCTCACAAGATACGGATTGAGATTTTTCTAATGGTTTGTAACTCTATCTGTGATCTTGGATATGAGCATTGAATTGTCTAAAACTTTCTTCTAATGTGCACAGTACACGATACAGGGTTTAGTAAACTCTGACATCATTAAAGGCAATGCAAAATATTGGCTTAAGAGAAAATAAAAATCCCTGTTGACTCTCCTATCATAAGTACATGGTGGCAAATATTAATAAGGTTGCACAAATATGTTTATATAATGGAAAAGATAATTATCCATTATACTTACTTGCATACTTTACCTCAACATAGCATTCCAAGATTGAGTGACGGTAAAAGAGCACGGGGTTAGATTGCCTAGTATAGCATTGACATGAAGTCTGAAAATCTCAATATTAATCACTTTAATCTCATGGCCAGTTAATAATGATCCATGATACTTAATGTAGGACTCAAAACAATGGGCAATGCCTTCAGGAGCATAGGCTTGTGAAACGTAGAGGACAAACATCATAATAAGGGCAAGGATCACCCAAAGTCTTTGATGAGACTTTAATTAGGTTTTTCAATCTTGTTATAAACAGAGCACAGCTTTAGGCTAATGCTCAATATAGGGTGGAAATACCCTTGGGAAATTAGTAAGTCAAATATATTAGTTTATTCAATTGGCCCTATTTTCCTGGATAAATTACTTGTAATATCATCAGACACATTCTACTTAAGAGAATCTTGACTAGAAACAAAAGTACTATAGATGACTTTGTTATATTTAAGGAAAATTATTAAGATATACTTTCTATACATTCTCTTCCTATGAAAAAAGTACGTCTTAAACATCTTATTTCTAATTGCATTCTTTATTAATGAGATCTATTACCATTTGTTCCACGTTTTTGGCTATCTGTGCACAATGACATTTCTTTAATAATAGAATCAGAGATTGAAATGATCTGATTAGAACATCTAGTTCCCCGTTTCCATAGTAATGCATTCTACCAAATCCCCAAAAGAAGATGAAAAAAAAATCTCCAAATTTAAGAAAGCATTTGATTTGAGAGCCAATATAATTTTCTCCCCAAGTGGATTATTTTTTTCAGTGTAAAAAATCTCTGAAGGTGTCAGTTCAACTTCCCTTGAGCTGTTAGGTATAACATTCAGGAAAATGTCTGAAAAAAACTTATTAAAACTCATATGTGCAATATTTAATTTTATAAAGAAATATAACTCAAACCCTAAAAGTATAAAATATATAATTTTAAATTAAAAATGTATATCTTTCATATTTTAGGTATAATAACTCACTATTATTCCTAAATAAATGTAATACAAGATAAAGAAATTTACCCTTTGATTAGATTTCTACTATTATAAAAAAAGCAAAACAGCGAAATGAAAAAGAGGAAAGGTCCAATGTGAAAAAGAATGTATATGAACTTTACTAAGTTTGTATGTAAAGCAGTGTAAATTTTTTTTAAAAACAGCAAATGTCTAGGTGTCAAGAAGTTTAACAAATTAAAATGGATCTTTTTTATTTTGCTTCAAAAATGATTATGAATTACTTCTGAAAGTAATGAATTATAAAAAAAAAATTAAACCAAATATTTTTATATCATACATGTTCCTTGCCAGGGAGAAGGGTATATTGCAAATATGTGTGGGAAACATCACTGAAGAACAAGGAGACAGCCTTGATATTTCCTTACCTTCTACATTTCTAGGCTCCATTTATAATCCTATAAAACCTTAACACCATATTTTTTCACCTCAGTTTTATAAGCAGGCATTTCCTGCATAAGCTGTGGAAACAGAATTCTACCCACTTCACAGGCAGTTCACATTTAAAGACATGAAAATGTATTAGAGGAACTGCACTGTATCTTATAGGTGAAGAGACTGAGGATCAGAGATATCAAACCCTAATACCGTGGTTCCTTTTGATAACAGAGTTGCTTGCAGCTTTTGGGTGTCTGTAGTCCCGATATGGTAACAGACAGTTTTTGCTTCTAAAACAGAGTTAAAGATTTTATTACAAATCAGAGACTAACACATACAGAATTATTTTAAAAATACTATTAATATTTAGTGTGTATAATGGATTGGTCTTGCACCTGGAATAATTTCATTTTCAATGGCATTTTATGCAATCACCAGACTGCTTGAGAAATATTGAAGCACTCCAGCAGACAGCTGCTCCATGAGAGAAAGACTAGCAATTTCCCCTTGTAAAGATTTACAACATTGGAAACCCAGTGGAGGATCACTCTGAGGCAGAATCCGTGTCAGGACAGTGACATTTGAGTGGGATCCCAGGAAGAAGAGCGCTGGAAGATCAGTGAAGAGCTTGGTCGATAAACACTCAGTCACTGCAGGAGAGAGATACCTGTCAGGTCAGAATCAACATGATAGCAATGCATTTGGTATGGGGATGACAAGAAGTAATTGTTTAGGGTTTGCTAGCAGGTAAATAACCCTGGGCAATGGTCCAGGGGAAGTGAGTCTAAGGTAAAGTAAAAAAAAAAAAAAATCGTAGAGTGCCTCACCAAACAAGTTGTAGGAGCACACTTGAACCCATAGAACGTACAGGGTCAGCAAGATGGCAAAAGCTACTGTTTGAATCCAATCAGCACCAGGAGACACTCATGTTGCCTTAATAGGAAGACTCCAGCACTTCATAGGTGTGACATGCACACTCCCACTCCTGCCCAAGTAACCTAATTAAGCATTCATTCAGTCAGGTGGAGACCTAATACACCATCAACGAGGTCACAAACATCGGACAGGAATGGGAAGCTCAAGCAACAACAATCATTCCATTGCTCCAAACACAACTCACCTGCTTTGCATTAAGCCCACAGCAGGTAGAGTAAGCTGGCTCTCTTATGTATACCATAGAGTCAGAACTGAACAATAGCTGACCTCCAGCAGGTTTTCAGAGGCAGTTGATCCTATGGGAGGATGGGAGATTGCCTATCCTCCTGTGGAGCAGATGGCGGATTTGAAACCTGTGCCTTCGGGTTTGCAACACAGCTTCTTGCCACTAGGCCACTAGTGTTATTTATATAAACACCTAATTCCTCACAGGCAGATAATTTAGCCACTTCTTTCCTATAAGCAGGAAGTGATCTATTATTAGTTTTTTGTACAATGATTTACTCATTCCAGTACCTTTACTAAAAAATATACTTTTAATGGACTTTTGCTAACAACCTAGTTTCACTCACACGTTTACTCCTGTCTCCTTTCCTCTCCTCTTGGCAAGTCAGAGGTCCCTGATCTCAGCAGTCCTTTAGCTTCCAGGGTTTTGCTCATACTTTGATTGCTGCATTAAGCATGTGGCCCACATCAGAACCACTTCATGTAAGACAAACAACCACTATTTCAGAGTCATTAAGTTTGCTGTGCACTCATTCTCTGGTGCCTTTTCTGTCGTCCCCAACTAGCTTAATTCTTGGTCAAGGTAAAGGAGACCATCAGGGCCCTTACCACGTAGTAACATAAGGAAAGAAAATTATGAGACACTCAGAAACTGATACTTAACAAGGTGAAATTGGTTACCAGGTACCAGTATAGAAGGAAAAAAAAACCAAACAACAAAAAAACCCCACCATCCATCACAAAGTTAGTGGTCCAGAAGCTTTCTTTAGTGTCTCTGCTCTTAAAGGAAGCCCTAGTGGCATAGTCCCTAGATAGTTGTGTTGCTAACTCAAAATCAGCACCTCTCTGGTGGTTCAAAGCCTTGTGTAAGTCTACATCTGCTTGTTGAAATGCCTCACAGGATAATTTATTAATTCCTGATGCTTTATTTTTTGCCAGTGCATTCAGTGTAACTTCTTCCTTCAACATCCTTGATTCTTTACTATATACTATTTCCTGAAATGGTTCCATGTTGACTAATTCTTTATGATATAGTGATTCTGCACAGTACTTTCATCTCTGTGTATGTGTGTGCGCGTGTGTATGATACTGATATCTTTCTGTACTTTCCACACGAAATCACTCAGATTCCATGGGAGAAAGAAAAGAAATCTCTTGTTATAGACAGCCTCCAAAACCTCACAGGAAGGTCAACTGTGATTGGTTAAACTTGGTGGCAGTTAGCAGGTTTGAACTTGCATTTAAAAAGCCTAAGTGTGTTTTTAGAGACTTTCCCACTGATTAACACTTGCCAATCTGTGGAAACATTTATTTAGATTAACATAAGTAAATTAATTAGGAACAGCACTGTCGTCTACCAATTATTTCCACAGAGAAACTTAGATTACTGTTTGTTTGAATAAATTCTGCCCTCCAGCTCATGAGAAGTGATGTTTATTTTTACTGATCCTAACAAGAAACATTATAGAAAGGAAATTCTGGGTG
>NW_006399909.1:5538089-5584580 GCF_000299155.1 Elephantulus edwardii
AAAAAAAACAACTTTGAGAGTTAATATTTGTGGGTTATGCACAGATTTTACATGTGTACAATCATATCTTCTGGAATTTCGGTTTTCTCAGTGTTATTCATAATATGTTATTATTTACATACTCTTTGAATAGTTGATAAAATACAAATGAACAACTTGCTTTTTCTTTAATTTTTTTTTTTTTAATTTTTGCTTTTAGTCAAGATCCATCTGACAAACGCAATGATACCTGTTGTGCAGTTAGGAATTGTTGATAAGTATTCTACCTACTTTTAAATAATCTACACCAAGAATTTAATTGCATATAATATTAATGACATTGCTCAATCATTTCCTCATTCTGTTGAATTGGTTTTTTTTTTACAGAATACACACAAATATGAACCTTATCAAAAACAGGCATTATGCAGATGATACAACCTTGCTTGCCAGAACTGAGGAGGACATGAAGCATTTGCTGCAGAAGCTCGAAGTCTATAGTTTTCAATATGGATTGAAACTTAACATCAAAAAGACAAAGATTCTCACCATAGGGCCAGTTGGAAGCACAATTATAGGCAGAAAGGTGACTGAGATTGTTAACAATTTCAACTTGTGTGGCTCCACAATCAACACCATTGGTACTAGCAGTTAGGAAATCAAAATGTGAATTACATTGGATAAGTCTGTTGTCAGGGACCTTTCCAGAGTGCTGAGGAGCAATGATGTTACTCTAGAGACTAAGGTGTGCCTGACCCAGGCCATGGTCTTCACAATTACATGTTATGCACCAGAGAGCTGGAAAAAGGCATATTTTGGATAACAGAAGAACAAATAGATATGTCTTAGGATGAAACCAAGTTTCTCCTTGGAGGCGAGAACTTTGAAGCTCTGTCTCACATGATTTAGACACATGGCCAAGAGGTACCAGTCCTTGGAGAAGGATATCATACTTGGAAGAGTGGAGAGACAGCAACAGTAGAGGAAGACCCTGGAGGAAATGGGCTGATAAGCGGGGCATTGGGTTTACATGTGTTGGAGTCAGTAAGACTGGCTCAGGACAGGGCAGGTTTCAGAGCTACTGTACATAGGGTCACTCTGAGTTGCAGGCAACTCTACATCACATAACAACAACACCATGGATGTTTTCAAGTCAATTAATCAGGTAGATGTCTTCAAATTACTTGGCATATGCTACTGAGCATGTCTGGGCCTACATCTGTTGGGTGAAAAACCCTCAATAGATATCCTAATAATTACTAGAGTCCTATTTTGTAATTTCCTCATCATTATAAATTTCTTCCGGCCTCTTGCCTCTAGAATATTTGGTTTTTTAATGGCTTCCATTGTTTCTTCTATCATTTGCACTGTCTTCTGTAGTTGTTCAAATAAATCCACATCAATAGATTTTCTTCTGGTTCTCTATCTCTAAGGTATTCTCTTTATTTATTTTTTTTAAATTTTACTATTTTTCTGTATGTGTACCATCAAATCGGATCTGACTGGTACAGGGGGAGATTGTCCCTCCTTCTCTAGCAGAGCATCTGGTGGATTCAAACAGCATACCTCTGGGATTGCAGTGCAGCTTCTTGACAATAGACCACCAGAGCTCCTCTGTTCTCTTTTAATTCATACACATTTTCCTCTCTACCTCTCCTTACAAGTCCTTGGGAAAAGGACATCATGCTTGGAAGGGCAGAGGGATAGGACAGGAGAGGAAGACCGTGGATGACATGGATTGACTTGGTGGCTGGAGAAATGGGATTAGATCTGTTGGAGACAATGAAATTGGCTCATGGTAGGGCAGGATTTAGAGCTATTGTACATGGGGTCACTATGAGTTACTAGAAACTCAATGGAACATAAGAACAACCACTACTCCTCTCCCCAACTAAATTTGTAATGCTTGTTCTATTCAAGATTGTTGTTATATGCATAATATCTAATAATCCATTATTTCAAATTGTCCTTCTTTTCACCTATACCAATGTAGTGTTCCTTATCTACCTATTCTATTCCCCCTCAACCCATCCTATTGTTATAACAATGGAATAATACATTATTTGTCCTTTTATGACTGTATATTTCTTCATTCAGCATGATGTTTTCTAGACTCATCCATGCTGTGGAATAGTTTATGAGTCCCTTGTTTTTCATTGCTGCATAATATCACAATTTAATTCACTTGGATTCAAAATCAAACCAACAGAAGCAACAGTCACCATCTCTATGATATGTTGACCATTTGCTGTCAAGTAACTCCTTATGTACCAGACCATTTCTACTTTGACAGAATTGGCAAGGTCAGGCGTATTAGATTTTCAGGTAAATGGGAACAACCTGCAGGAGAAGAAAAGTGTTCATCTACATGAACCAGAGGAATTATTGGTAGTTACTATTTATAGGAACCACATTACAGACATCTCTGTCCAAATTTCTGAGTATGTTGTGTATGAATGTGGTACATTACTGAACTTTTGGAAGCATCAAAGGATTTTGCTCATTTTTTACACTTGTTTATTTTATTATAGCTTTTATTCAAACAGAAACTTAATTTTAAAATGCTTATTAGTGTTATAATGTTTTTAAATTTTTAAATTATTTTCTAAATTTTTTATACTAAGTTTTAAGTATCTATAAACTCTTACCTCTTTTTGCTGTTCATTACTCTGTGTGTGTGTATGTGTGTGTTTTTAATTCTCTAATCTCTTCATATGTTGTTACAAACATCATCCTAGAAATATTTCGTATCACCTTTTAGCCAAAATTGTCTCCTTTGTTTTCAGAGTTACCAAAACATATTCAATTAATTATTGTTGTTGTTGTTGTGCACTGTAGAGTCAGAACTGACCGACAGCTGTTCCTCTTGTGGGTTTTCAGAGGGAGTTAATCGCACAGGAGGAGACAGCCCATCCTTCTTTGGGTGGAGCAGCTGGTGACCTTGAACCATGTATCTTCAGGATTGCAGCACAGCTTCTTGCCATTAAGCCACCAAAACAAATACCCTGATTAATTATTACTGATTGATTTTACTGTGATTCTACAATTTAAATTTTCACCCTTTCTTTATTTTAAAATGCCCCTTTGTCATCCATTTCCAGTGAAGTTCTCTTCTTTTACCTAAAAATCACAATCACCTTATTATTATTGTACATTCATACATGTCTAACTCCTCAAAGCTTCTTGACATTTAAAAAAAAAAAAAACAACACAACCTTCTAAGGGGGAGGGAATATTCTCATCATCTCTTTTCTTATTAGAAACCTTTTAAATCATAGATCAAAGTTCCTTGGTGACAGACAGTTATTTTCTGATCTCCCATCCACTGGCAATCATAGAAAAAAACCAATTTCTTCTATACTGTTATGTCAACTTGGATGTGTCATTATCAAAGCATTCATCTTGTTTTCAGTAGTTTTTCATTCACCTTTCCTTCTCCACTACCCTTTAAGCTTCATAAAAAAACAAAACAAAACAAAACAAAACTAATAATACACAGCAAATCAATTTACATATAGGAAGATTTTAATGAATGTTTTTAAACTAATAACTATTTAACTCTATAAGAGAATGGTCATATTTCATATGCAACATAATTTAGAGTTAATATATTTCAATCTATATGCAGAATAGATCATCTGGGAGGCTGTGCTCTATGAGAACGAATATGGCATCAGGATTGGAGACTCATCAACAGTCTGTGTTATGCAGATGCCACAACCTTGCTTGCTAAAACTAAGGAGGATCTGTTGCTGCAGAAGGTCAAGGATTGCAGCTTTAAATATGAATTGAAGTGCAACATCAAGAACTCAAAGATTCTCATTACTGGGCTGATTGACAGCATCATGATAGACAGTGAAGAGACAGAGATTGTTGACAGCTTCAGCTTGCTGGGTTCCACACTCAATCAACAACACTCTTGTTGCCAAGAGCCAGGAAATCAAAAGACAAATTTCACTGGGAAAGTCTGCTGTCAGAGACCTTCCCAGAGTACTGAAGAACAATGATGTCAGTCTGAAGACAAAGGTGCACCTGATACAGGCCATGATCTTTAAAATTACTTGCTAGCCTCAGAAAGCTGGACAATGACTAGGAATGATAGATGCCTATGAGCTGTGGTGCTGGAGAAAAGTTCCATGGACTGCTAGGAGAAGAAACAGAAACATCCTAGAGAGAGTAAAACCAGGCTGCTCCTTGGAGGTAAGGATTCCGAAGCTTTGTATGACATACTTTGGGCATGTTGCAAGGAGGAACCCATCCTTAGAGAAAGACACCATTCTTGGGATGGTGAAGAGACAGCACAAGAAGAGGTAGATTGACTCTGTGACTGGAGTAGTGGGAGAAGGTATGTCAGAGACGATAAAGTTGACTGTGGATAGAGCAAGGTTTAGAGCTGTGGGGTTTTTTGTTTTGCTTTGTTTTAATATTTTTTTTTTATTTTGATTGTGATTTTAGTGAGTTTACAAAAAAGTTAGATTTACATCCATTCATTGTTGCATGTTTACTCCCTCCATTCCCCTTCCTCTAGTTCACTTTAAAAAAAAATAGAATTTTTTTATTTTATTATTTTGTGTGTGTACCATCAAATCAGATCTGAATGGTGCAGGAGAGATTGTCCCTCCTTCTCCAGCAGAGCATCTGGAGGATTCGAGCAGCATGCTCTGAAATTACAGTGCAGCTTCTTGCCACTAGGCCATGAGAGGTCCTTTTTTTTAAATATTAGTTTGTTTTTGCACAATTACCTCCCTTTCTCACCTCCCCCTAGTTTTCTTTGCAATGTACCTCTTATTCTGTGCTATTGTCTTATGTATAGTGCCTAATAATATATTTCTTTCGAACAGTTGTTTCCTTCATCTGTTCCAATGCAGTATTCATTATTTATTGCCTCCTGTCTTAGTTTTCCCTGACCCCCATGTCAGTCCTGTTTCGTATCAGTGGTGTTGCACGGTATTTGTCTTTTGTGATAGAGATGAACCAATCTTTCATCTGCAGTGGGTATGCGGCTGCAGGTCTGTGGTATCACCATCTCTTTCAGTCTGTAGTGCTGGGTCTATCACTCCAGGAGTAGGTACAATTGTCTCTGAAAGAAACCAGGTTAGAGCTGTTTTAGATAAGTTCATTTATGTACAGAAGGGACTCGATAGCACGTAACAACAACAACATAGGGATATCACTGCTGATGTGGTGGTAAGGAATTATACTTTTAGCCACAACACTATTTGAATCCACCAGAAACTCTGTAACAGAAAGATAGGTAACCTCCTCCTGTGTGATTTGCTGTCTCTAAAACCCACTGAAGTATCATATAAGTTGGTTCCTCTCTAATGGTATATAATCACAAAAATTAGATAGAAGAACACAGAATTACTATCCCCAAAATCATTAGTTGACATGGAATAATTTTAGAAATTAGTATATGATCAAAAACCATTGGTAATAAAACAAGAAATTCAAGCTGCATTAAATGTATTAACAAAAACAACAACAAAAAACAAGGTCTCAAGAATTGATTGAATATCAACTGACATCCTTCCACAAATAGATGAAGCCCTGGACATGCTTGCTAGTCAATCCCAAGAAATTTGGAAGACAGTTATCTAGTCACCTAACTGGAAGAGATCCCTATTTTTCTCATCACCAACTAAGGTGCTCCAACAGCATACAGAAATTATCAAACAAATTAAACTTGCAGTAAATTGTTCAAAAACTTCTGGAACATCAACAGGGAACTTCTGAAATTCAATTTGGATTCATAAGAGGCCATGGCACTAGGGTTATCATTGCTGATGTCAGATAGAGCTTGGCTGAAAGCAGAAAAAAAAATACCAGAAATATACTGACTTATATCAGTTGATTATATAAAGGAATAAATTATGGCTAAAATAGAAGAGAATGGGAATCTCAAAACCCTTAATGGTGTTAATGCAAAAATCTATGCATAGGCCAAGAAATTTTTGTCTGATTTGAACAGTGGGAGATTATATGGTTTAAAGTAAGGAAAGATGTGCATTAGGATTGTATCCTTTCTCTATTCCTATTCAATTTCTATGTTAAGCAAATTATTCAAGAAGATACACTGCATAAAAAAGAATAGGTCATCAAAATAAGATAAAGATCACCAACAACCTGTATTATGTAGATGACACAATTTCACATGTTGAGAGCAAAGAGAACTCGAGACTCTTGCTGCTAAGAATAAAAACTTAGAGCTTTCTATATGGATTACCTACAATATCAAGAAAAGTAAAAATCCACACCACCCAGATAATAAGCATCTGCATAACAGGTGGAGAAAAGATTGAAATTTTCAATGGTTTCCTTTGCTACACAGTCAACACTTCAGGGTAACTGCAGTTTTGATATCAAAACACATGTGGCACTAAGGAAATCTCAACTCAAGGGCGTTTCCAAATGCTAACGAGCAAAGATACCTGTCTAAAAACTAAGGTGTTTGAAATATACCCTGAGAAAATAAGAACTAAAGAACAAACAGAAACTTGAACACCACAGTTCATAACAGTGTTATTTATCATCACAAGAACATGGAAACAGCCCAAATGTCCAACCACAATTGACTGGATTGAGAAAATATGGTACATTCACACTATGGAATACTATGAAGAAAGAAGAATAATTGATGTTTTCTACTCATAATATTGATTAATAATACTGAATATACTATAGACCATTATTAATCTTTCTTAGAAGAAATTCAACAAGAATGTTCCTAGAAATCAAGAATGGTGAGAATTTTTCTCATGTACTTTCAACATGTTATCAAGGGGGGCTATTCCTTGGAGAAGGAAATAATGCTTGGTAAAGTGGAAATTCAGGGAAACTAAAAATGCCCTCTCTGAGAGAGATTGGTATTATGGTTTTAACAAAGAACTCCAACAGCATTTTTCCATTTTACATTAGTCAACTAGAAGCCTAGAGAGATTTGTTAACCCCTTACAACAACAATAACATATATACTCATTATTTCAATTATAATTGTTTTCCTGTTTATAAAACTAAGTATATTAATAGCAGGAAAGACAATGCAGGGTTTAAGTTGCACTGAAAATAAACAAAACAAAACAAACCTCATACACACACAGCAGTATGATAGCTTTATAAAATCTCCAACTTTTGAAAAGTTAAATAAGCACATCTTCTAATATTATTTTTAATTGAACAGTGACAGTATTCTGGTAGAAGTATCTCTACCCTACTTGTTCAAATTTTATCTTTTAACACAAGAAATAAAGAGTTGCATTTTTGGTTTTAACTCTCAGACTGTTTTTGTTTTTTAAGCAGCTGTTATTGAACTCAGTGGAGTGCAAAATGCAATAAATGTCTTCATTTCATTGCCAAGCTATTCATCTGTACTGGAGTGAGAAAAGAGTTGTGTTAATTTCTTGATAGCCCAAATGCTTTGTCAAAAGTGGAAAGCATTGCCAAGTTTATGTTACAAAATAAAACATGTTCCGCACTGACTTGATGCTAAAGAAAATAGTTTGTTTTCCCAAATATTTATGTTTTAGTATGGCTCAAGAGGAAAAGAAGCACATTACTAGAATGAAAAAAGGAAAGAAAGATTTTTATATCATTTCTTATTTCATTTTCTTCTGAAAGCAACTCTTGGCTATTAGTGGTCTGCAGTGACTTCCTGTAATTGGCTGTGAAAGACTTCAATTGGTCCATGTCCTTTGACAGGAAAACAATATGAAGGAAAATATTCTGCATTTCATAAAGAAAGTTACCCTCCTCATCCTCCACAATCAACAAACACACAAATAAACAACTGGTATACTACTAAGTAGATGTGAATGAAAACACTCGCAATCATTGTTAGTGGCATTGTAAAATGATACAATTATTCTGGAAAGCAGTTTGGTACTTCCTCAAAAAGCTGAACAAAGAAATTCCATATGACCCAGCTAATCCACTGTCCGGAATATACTCTGAGAAAATGAGAACTGAGGCACAAAATGAGATTTGTACATCAATGTTCATAGCAGCATTATTCACCATCACAAGAACATGGAAACAGACCAAATGTGCAACCACAATGAATGGATTGAAAAATTATGGTATATTCACACAATGGAAGGATATGCAGCACGCAGGAGCAATGATTTTGTAAACTATTACCTAACTTGGGAGGGACTGGAAAGCATTTTGCTGAGTGAAAAAACTCAGTTCCACAAGGATAAATATTGTATAAAACCATTATTGTAGAATGAGTATAAAGATCTAAGAGGGGTGGAAGAGGTTGGAAGCAAAGGGATGGGGATGTGCAGGGGGTGGAAGTAATTAATCATGGGGTTGTACAATTTGATGGGGGTGTTGAGGGAAATAAAAAGAAAATACATTCAAATTTTGTAAATAAACTAGTGAAAAATTTAAAAAAAAATAGAAATCCAAGGGATGGGATAAGCAGAGAATAAGGAAAGCAGGGAATCTAGTTAAATATAGAGGATTTGAATCCTACTTAGACTAATAAATATAGAAATTCTATATGACTCAACTATTCCACTCTATTCCACTACTTAGAATATACTCAGAGAAAACAAAAACTGAGTCACAGACTTATGCACCAATATTCATAGCAACATTATTCATCATAGCAAGAACATGGAAACAGCTCAAATGTCCAACCACATTGAATGGATTGAGAAAGTACGGTACGTTCACACAGTTGTATAAAATCATAGAATGAGTATGAGGATCCAAGGAGTGGAGAGGGTGCTTAATCATAGGTTCACACACAATTTGATGGTTGGAAGAAGGGAAGGGTAAAGGAAAGGGGAAGGCTCCTGTGTGACAAAATATGTATACCAACTCTATGAACTTTGTATGTAAACCAGTGTAAAACTTAAAAAAGAAAGAATAATGGTTGGTAGTAATTACAGAATTACTGTAGGATTTCACAGATGCTGCCAATAGAGTGACTATAACTTATAACCCCAACAGGGAGAAAAGGTATACTACAAGGATGGATATGCCACATTAATGACTTTCCTAGCTCTATAATTCTCACCACATGACTGGATATTCTTATTGTGGTTGGTGGGTGCCTTCCAATCAGCTTTGATTCATAATGACCTTATGTACAACAATCAACAGAATAGCATTTGGAGGGTTTCAAGAAACAAAAATAATTTTAGAGGAGCTTTGGTGTTAGAACTTTGAAAAATGGTTTTGTTTGGTTTCTTTTCCTATCAATTGGCTTAGCCTTCCACACTGCAGGGGGCACATGATCTCCAGCTGCCATAACTGCAGACACATGGTTCACAGCTGATCAGAGCCTTCACCATCATCAATAGCTGTGAGTGCAACATCAGAGAAAGAGCTAAAGAGACTATTGAATAAGATAGATACAAGTCTCAGTAACATTTTAAAGGAAAAATTCTATCAATAAATTGGCATTCATTTATGAAATTTAAGTATTTGTAATTGTGTAGTTCCAATATTTTTTTTCATAGAATGCTTATTTTTCTGGACATGTGTCTGTAGTTATGGAACTCTTGTGGTTTAGTTCATAGAGAGAGCTGACTGCTAACACAAAGGCCAAGCTTTGCTGCTGGTTCACATTACCAGCCATTCCATGCAAAAAGAAAGAGCAAACCCCTCTCTTGTGATTACCAGTTCTGAAATCCAATAGAGTCAACTATGAGTCAATTGTGACCCAATACTAATCGTATTTTCTTTATGATGTATACTCGAAAATCTTTTTATTGAAGTGAATAGAGTCCTGAAACTTGCCTATCTAAAATATTATTGTTGTTATATGCCGTCGAGTTGTAGATGACTCATAATGACCCTATGAATGAAAGACATGAACACTTGTATAACTTTCATTGTTTCTCCAGGTTCATAGGGTTTCCAGAGGCAAGCTATTTCAAAAGTGGTTGCTATTCCTCCTTCCAAGCTTGTTTTAATCAGGAATTTCCACCAAACACTGCCCACCATGGGTAACCATTATCGCATTTGATACATCAGTGTTACAGTGTTTCGCATCACAGCAACCATAAGTTACTTCTGTACAGCAAATTGACAGACCAGTGCTATACTACTAAGAAGAATGTTTGACCAAAAACTGTTAAAACCAGGCCTGAGTGCAACAAATTAAAATCACCGATCTTCAGCTTGGTAGCATAACTTTCTATCTACTGGACCAACAGAGCTCTCTCATTATTGTTGTTGTATTTCTTTTAAAAGTATCTTAACATAATGCATAATTACCAGGATTAATTGTGGATCCAAACAAGATGAAGTTACTGAAAGTTTCCATCTCTTCTCAATCCATCATGACACTGCCTATTACTCCAGTGGTATAATCAAATCCATATTCAAATTCATATTGAGGGCTGAATTCCTTGATCTTTTGCAACAAGTGCTTCAAGTCCTCCTCACTTTCAGCAAGCAAGCTAGTGTCATCTGCATAATGCAGGTTATTGATGAGTCTCCCTCTAATTCTGATGCCACACTCCTCTTTAGAGAGTCCAACTTCTCAGATAATTTGCTCAACATACTATAAACTTTGATAAATGTTGGTAGTTGTAGAGGGGATTCAGGTCTTTTGTTCATAAGGTTGCGCTGAGTCGTGCTCAACTTGAAGGCAATCAATAACAACATACAGATTGAATAGCTATGGAGAGAGAATAGAACCCTGGTGTGCTCCCACCCCAATTCCAAACCATGCAGTTCTCCCCTACTCCATTTGCACAACAGCCTCCTGATCCAGGTACAGGTTCCACATGAGCACAGTCAAGTGCTCTGGGATTTCCATTGTTCTCAATCTCAGCCATTACTCGTTATGATTCACACAGTCAAATATCTTTGCATAGTCAATAAAGCACAAATAGACATTTTTTCTAGTACTTTTATGAAAGTACTTACTTTTCACCTTACTTTAGGCCAGCATCTATCTGACATCAGCCTGGATTTCTAAATCCTGCTTGAATTTCTAATAGTTTCCTATCTGTGTACTGCTATAGCTGGTTTTGAATGCTCTTCAGGATATTTTGGTTGCATGTGATATAAATGATACTGTTCTGATACTGTAATAATATTTTCTTGGAGAGGGTGTAGCTGAAGTGCTTTTTGGAGGCAAGAATGATGAGGTTTTGCTCCATGTTTTGGAGATGTTTCTAGGAGGTGCTATTCCATGGGGAAGGACTTGATGCTGGGAAAGGTAAAGAGTTGGGTAAAGAAGAAGACCCTCAAACAGATGGATTGACATGGGGACTGCTGCTATGGGCTCATGTCTTTGGTTCATAGGGTTGCTATGCTACTTGTCTTGATGGCACCTAACAACAACAACAACAATTACCAGTGTGGAACAATTCTTTTATATGAATATTAAGCAATCTAAAATTCTATGGCACATAACAACAACAACAACAACAAGCTTATTTAGATTCCACCTGTGACTATGGCAATGGGGATATGTTGGATATTATGGGTTTGGCTTCGGATAGGGAAAAGTTCAAAGCCATTGTTCACGGTTATGAGTTGTATTTGACTTGAAAACATATAACAGCAACACTGATAGTACATTAAGGATTAGATTACTACCTTAAAGGTTTATGGTTTAAATCATTGATTCTCACGGAGAAAAGATGTCGTGGCTTACCCCCATAGAGATGACTAACTTTGGAAGAGCACTTTTGTAGCATAGTCTATAGGGAGTTATGCTGTCAATCCAAAGACTCAGCCTCTCTGATGACTGGAATTCATCAACAGTTTTTCAAGAAAAAGATGAGTAATCCCCTCTCACTCAATTAACACCCGTGGGAACCCCCTGAAAACACATCTTCAAGAGTCCTAATTGATTCTTCATCAATGAGAGAGTATCTCTTTGAAATTTTATTGGGCAATTCTACCCTTTTCTATCAGATCACTGTTGTTTGGGGGTTTGTTTTGTATGTGTGTGTGTGTGTGTGTGTGTGTGTGCGTGTGTACCATCCAATCAGAACCAATTCATAGCTGACCCTCCAGCAAGTTTTCAGAGGCAGCAAATCATGCGGGACTTAATTGCCCATCTTTCTCCCATGGAACAGCTGGTGGATTCAAACTGTGGACATTTGCATTGGCAAGGATTAAGAGTTGTAATTTACTGAACGGCAAAAAACCTCTTCTTTTTTTTAAACTTAAATCAGCATGAAGGCGCACAACATTAAAAAACAAACACACACAAAAAAAAAACCAAACAAACCAAAAAACGACAAACAAACTCAAAATAACCTAACCA
The DNA here is from genome assembly GCF_000299155.1 of Elephantulus edwardii. Lineage (NCBI taxonomy): Eukaryota > Metazoa > Chordata > Mammalia > Macroscelidea > Macroscelididae > Elephantulus > Elephantulus edwardii. Next base: position 5,550,310 of record NW_006399909.1, read on the forward strand.
CAAACTATAATCCCATCAGAGAAAGTTTACACAAAGACAACAAAGGCTCTATATTACTAAGCAAGTGTTTTCTATTTAACATTATTAGAATATTTGAAAAAAATCCAAGCAGTATTTACTGCTTAAAAATGTCAGATAAATAATTTAAGTATTGTTAATTTCTACTGAGTAATGTCGCTATTTACTCTGTAGCCCGCGACATCCTCAGATTGCGAGTTCAGGGCATAGTGTCTGAGTCTCTTGAGGTTCAGAGTGTCTGAGTCTCTTGAGGTTCAGGGTGACCTAGACCCATAAACCAGCAGGGTGCGACAACAGAACTGTGGTCAGAACCTCAGACTCTGGCACACCTGCTGACAGTTAATGAGAACTGGAGTGCACAGAGGACCTCAATCGTTTTGTAATCCCATAATCTTCAAACCAAAGTCTGTTAAAAAGCTAGATTCCTGGATCATACCTCCAGTTCCTCTGATTGTCCACATCTGCAGGGAAGCACAGGAAATGCCTTTTAAAGGCGCTTCCGGGGACTCCCAGGAAGTCATCTAGGGAACAGGGAATGTAATTTCTTAATTTTCTGTCATTTGAAAAATGCAATTCTTAATGTTCCCACAGACTGTGAAACCTATCATTTCCACAAACAAGTCCTCTCCACAGGGGGCTGGATGTGTCCTTTTGTATGCACACCTGCTCTGAATTAAATAAGCCACCTGATACCAAATGGCAGGTAGGTGATTGAGTAATGATTCATGTTGTAGCATTATGGTTCTGCTTTTGAAGAAAGTTTCATAAGGTATTTACGCATAAATTAAAGAAAAATTTCCCACAAGAAATAACCGTTAAAGGTAATGTTTTGGGCTGTTTATTAGCACTATAAAATATCATGATCATTTCATACCATTATCATCCTGATGGAATATAACTCACCAGTAGGACAGTATGCTTGTTATTGGTATTGTTAGTTAGAATCAGCACTAATTCTTGGCAGTTTTATGTTTATATCTCAATGTCTAAGAGATCATAGCCTGGTCCTTGGCATTCTCTCTGATCTCTAATCCCACTTTTGATTAGAATCCACTGTGGTTCTGTGTTCATCTATCTAATTGATTTCCTTGCTTTCACTGGCTCCTTAATTCATCAAATGTGATGTCCTTTTCTAAGAACTGATCTTTCCCGATACTCTGTCCAAAGTAAACAAAACAATTCTCCAGTGGCCTAGTGATAGGCATTAACTTGCCATCCCAAAGGATGGCAGTTTGAATCCACCAGATGCTTCCTCAGAGAAGTATAACCAATATCCTGATGTGCAGTCTACAGCCTCTGAACTTTCTGGAGGGTCAGAAGGAATCAATTCTGATTTGATGACACATAATGAAAAAAAAAAAACTTCTAAAAAGCATTCTGATTTTCTTCTTAGATTGTGTTCATTCTTCTAGCAGTATGTCAATATGTTCTGATTTTTGTCTTTGATTGATGGTGTTCATTCTTCTAACAGTATGTCAGTACGTTCCTATGCAGCAATAATATCAATCGTTAAATTATTCTCAAAATTTTATGGAATCTCTTTGGTGAATGGTGAATAGAAGAGAGGAAAGGAGTTTACAAATGACAAAAGTGTAATTAAGGAAAAGAATTTATAAAGAAGAGATGAGATGGATCCACACAGAGTTTGCAACAATGAGTTTGAGAACAATAGAGGTTATGAGGGTGGTGCAGGATCCTCCAGAGTTTTATTCAGTTGTACACAGAGTCATGGAGTTCACGCTGACTAAAAGGCACTTAAAAACAACAGAAAGAGCGAGATAATGGTAGAAGATTAGTCAGAGCACTAAGGTCTATTGACACGGACCTTTCCATTAGGTTAAATGGATGTTGGAGAGGGCATAATAGTGTTTATAAAGATGGTTAGACTCTAAAATATTACTTTTTTGCTTGTTTTTATTATTATACTAGTTTATTTACGAGATTTGAATGCATTGTTTTCCAGAACAGATTCCCCCAATTTCCCTCACCCTGCATCAAATTGTACAACCCCATAATTTATCTCCTTCCCCCTGCACATCCTTATCCCTCTGCTTCCATCCTCACACGCCACGCCCCCCCCCCCCCCCCCCGAATCCTTATACTCATTCTACAATAAAGGTTTTATATGATGGTTGTTCTTGCAGGACTGAGTTAGTTCACTCAGCATAATGTTCTACAGTCCCTCCTTAGTTAGCTAATAATTTAAAAAATCATTGCTCTTATGAGCTGTGTAATATTCTATTGTGTGATTATACCATAATTTTTCAATCCATTCATTTGTTGTTGGACATCTGGACTGTTTCTATGTTCTTGTGATGGTGAACAGCACTGCTATGAATTTTAGTGAATAAGTCTCTGTTTGTGCCTCAGTTCTCATTTTTTCAGAATATATTCCAAATAGAGGAATGGCTAGGCCATATGGAATTTCTATGTTCAGCTTTTTGAGGAAGCATCAAACTGCCTTCCAAAATGACTGAAATGTTTTATAATCCTACCAACAAATGAAGAGTTCCTTTCTCCCCACATCATTTCCAATATTTATTACTTGCTGCCCTGCTAAACTTTGCTACTATTGCTGGAGTGAGATAATACCTCCTTGCAGTTTTGATTTGCATCTCTCTTATTGCCAGTAATTTGGAGCATTTTTTATGTGTCTGTTTGCATTTTAATATCTTCTGTTTAAATTATTTTCATATGTTTTGCCCATTTTGTAATTTGGTTATGGGTTTTTTTTTTCTTGTGGAAGTTCAGGACTATTCTGTAGACTTTCATTATGAAACTCTTGTCTGAGATGGTATAATCAAATGTTTACTCCCAATCCGTAGGTTTTCTTTTCACACTATTAGAAAAAAGGTTTTGATGCACACATGGATTTAATCTTTAGAAGATACCATTCATCAATTTTATTCTCTTCAGATTGTGCATTTCTGGCTGTATTTGGCAGTCATTTTTCTGGTTTGGACTGGTGCTTCTAAGCTTGATACCAGTTTGTCTCCTGTGAACTCTATGGATCTGGGCTTTACTCCGAGGTCTCTTATCCACCTTGAGTTGATTTTTATATATGGTATGAGATGTGGATACTTTTTCAGCTTTCTGCAGGTGGAAGTTCTGTTTTGCCAGCACCATTTGTTGGAGAGGTTGTCATTATTTAATTTTTAAATGGAAATATCATTAACTAAATATGAGTTTTGCTCTTATGTCCAAAAGAGTTTGGAATATCTGGTTTATCCACTTAACTCTAGTCTTCTAACAAACAACCCTGCCTTCTGAAATATGACTTTTATTATGAAATACATTATATAATCATACATTCTAAAGTATAGAAGATGATCCATTGTTTAAGGAACTTTCTGCCTAGTCTCCCAGATCTGTCACGTTCTAACTTTTATTGTATTTGACAAATGGAATCTTAATGTGGAGATCATATTAATCACAGTCAAATGGCAAAGCTTATTATGATATTCCACTTTATCAAAGTCAATCTGGTTTGTCTATGGTATGATGATTTCATATATGGTATCCCATGATAGCATTTATTTTATTGTAGTTAAATTACAGAATACTCATTTCTGTATTGGAGAAGGTGAAACCAAGTTTCTCTCTGGAGGTTAGGAATTTGAAGCTCTGTCTCACATATTTTTTGCATATAGCCAGGAAGGACCAATCCTTGGAGGTCATCACGCTCAGAAGGGAGTAGGGACAGGGCAGGAAAGGAAGATCCCAGACGAGATGGATGGATGGATGGATACAGTAGCCAGGGCAAGATGAGTAGGCGTGTCAGAGTCAGTGAGACTGGCTCAGGACAGGGCAAGTTTCAGAGCTGCTGTACATTGGGTCACTCTGAGTCGCAGGCGACTTGAGGACACATAATAACAACCACCCATTTTTGTTTCTTGTTAATTATGTAATGTGTATAATTATGTAATGTGTATGGTAGAATATTTTAAAAGAAATTTAAAAAAATACATAGTATAAAATGAATTGGGAGAACCTCCCCCTTCCCTCAATGAGCATTGGTGGATGTTGTTGTTATGTACCATCCAGTTGGTTCTGCCACATGTTGACACTCTGCACACCAGAACAAAGCACTGCTTGGTCTTATATGACTTTATTTTGAGCTTATTGTTGGTGGAGCTCTCCGATTAAAACAAGCTTGGAAGCAGGAGTGGCATTCACTTCACTAATAGCTTGCCTCTGGAAACCCTATGAACTTGGAGAAAGAACAGAAATTATACAGGTGTCCAGGTCTTCTATGAGTCGCCTACGACTTGATGGCACTAAACAACAACAGCAACAGCATAGAGAGAAAGATCAGTTGGCCTAGTGGACAGAAAGTAGTGCTCCCAAGCCAAAAGTGGGTGACTCTAATCCGCAGCTCTCAGGCCTGCCTTTAATTGTTTTTGGTGAAACATTCTTCTCGGTCATGTAACCTTGGTATGTCCCCTTGCTGTACAGAGGTAACTTGTGGTTGCTGTGAAGCTGAACACTGTGACACTGATGAGTCAAATGCAAGAATGGTTACCCATGGCGGACAATGTCTAGTCTAGCTCCCCGAATCAAACAACCTTGGAAATAGGAGTGGCATCCACTTCCAAAATGTCTTGTGTCTGGAAACTCTATGAACCTGGAGAAAGGACGGAAGTTTCACAGGTGTCCAGGTCTTTACTTTGAATTCTTGGGGTTGCTGAGTCCCCTATGACTCAACAGCACTTAACAGCAACAACAACATTGTTATACCCACTGTGTCAACTCATTTGGCTGAACAATCTTCTAATTTTTCACTGAGCCTCTACTTTCCAAAGCATAAGAAGCTTCTCTGTGGAACAATATGTTAAACTATGTAGACAGCTGATTCTCATGTCTCAGAGGTGGACCTTGCATCCTATCACCAGTGAGGCATGGTATAATAAAAGACAGAGATAGATTGAGTGTTGCATATTCCTAGTACTTCATCACAGTACATTTCTATTGTAATATCATCCGGTGATTCTTCAAGAGTTTTTGATAAATGCTAGAATTTTCTAAGGAACTGTCTAGGCTTAGAGTGTTAGTAGTTGATCCTGTTATTCCCAGGCTGGACACTAACAAGAGGAGTCCTATTATGGTTTGTTTGTGTTTGAGGTGCTGGGTTAGAGGGATACGTTTTAAACTGGAGTTGGCTTGGTCAGCAGGCCGAAGTAGACATTATGTCAGCAGATGAAGAAGAGACTGCTTCTTTTTTTTTTTTTTTTTTGAGACTGCTTCTTGGTTTCAGCTATCTTTAAGAAGAGAAACTGAACCTGGTCTGTGTTAATGTCCAGTTAATTTGACTCAAAAGAGGTAGCTAAATATTTGTTAGTTGGGTAATTTAGAAAGATGGGCCATTTGATGAACACAGTGCAAATTTTTCTATTATGGGAAGTTTATGTTAAGTAATGAAAGAGAGAGATCTGGGCTTTTCTCTTAGTGGAAAGCAAAATGAGTTTGGCTTAGGCTTGGTGATGTTAGGCTGGGAAAGAGTTGAGTATATGGGGTAGGTTGGGATGATGGAGGTTCTTCCTAGATTTTGTTTTTGGTATTTGTGAAGTATGAACTGGTTTGAAAGGGGGAAAGGACTTGGATAAGCACTGTGCAGGAGAATTTCGTTTTACGATTTTAGAAGAATTTTTTTAAATTAATTTTAATGAACATTTACAGAGACTTTGGATTTTCTTTTACTCAAAGTTGCATTCTTCTCCCTGTCCACCCCTCCTGCCCGTCCCCCACCAGATCTTTCTTCTCTTGGAAAAGTAAAAGAAAAATTCCGTCCTTGGTATATAATCCCTCCCTTCCCCAGTACACTCCACTATGCAGCCTTCATTCTGGACTCTTGTCATAACCATAATTCCTAATCATGTATCGCTTTTAAACAGTTTTCTCCCTCATCTGCTTCAATGCAGTATACATAATTTATCCCATCTTTCTCAGTCTCGTCCCAACCCTGATGTCAGCTCTGTTCTACAACAGTGGCACGATGCAGTATTTGTCCTTTTGTGACTGAGATATTTCACTCAGCATAATGTCCTTCAGGGTCACCCATTTTGAATAATATTGCATGAGTTCCTTGTTTTTCAATGCAGCATAGTATTCCATTGTGTGATTTTGCCAGAGCTTCTCTATCCATTTGTTTGTTTAAAGGCATTTAGGCTGTTTCCAACTCCTTCTTATTGTGAACAAAGCCACAATAAACATGGGTGTGTATGTAACTGCCTGGGTGGCAGTTATGGTTTCTTCAGGGTATTTTCCCAGTAGTGGAATTTCTGGGTCAAATGGTATTTCTATTTGCAATTTTTTTTTTTTCTATTTGCAAGTTTTTGAGAGAGCGTCTTCTATAGTGGTTGTACCATTTTACACTCCCACCAACAGCGAATAAGGGTTCTGGTTACTCCACAAAGGTTGTTAGGACTACATAGGTGGGAGAGAGACATAGGTTTATGTCACATAGTTTGTGACATAGGTATGTGGCCTAGGACAATAGGCCTGATGATAGGGACTTGAGGAGGGGTGGAATTGTTGCTTCAACTATATCTGAAGAATTTCTTGAGAGTTAAGTTTTTATACACTGGAATTGGTTTTCCCAGGCTCAGTATTCATAGCATTTTAAGTACACTTGTTTTAGGTTTAAGCATGTTACAGTTACTGTAGGTCTGTGTAACTTTATTAAAAACTTTAAAGTTTATGACATGCTTTAGAAGGTAACTTATTTTGCATAAGTTTGAAGAACAGATATCATATGCTGACAATTTGGATATTTATTGAGGAACTGCTCTAATATACAACAGGTATTACCATCCAAGACCAAGCTGATTTCCTCATGGCATGGCAGTTGTATAACGAAACAAAAAAAAAAAAAATCTATTGACTATAGAAAAAGGTAGCCTCTGTCTGTTTCTAAGAGAAGACTGTTGTTTCTATAAACTTACACCTTAAACATACAATCAGGAACCTATTGGCAACCAGGAATTCCCCCTTGGGCTACTCCCATCATCCTAACTCCCTTTCTAGTCATTCTTTTTTTATAACTCTTGCTCCCTGTTTTATAAATCTCTTTCAGAATTTTTTAATAAACTGCCTCACCAACATCTCCCAAGCAACTGCCCCAAAACACATAAAAATAATACCCCTCTTTCAGACCTTACAGGAAATCAACACCAACCCCCACCCCCAACATGGCTTAAATTCAGCAGGAAGTAGCTAGAGTTAACTTTGTCCCTAATTATCATATTCCTTTGGGGTCTGGAATGGAGGAAGAATGTAGCTATTGCCTCTAGGCCTAATCACGCTTTGGAGAAACCTGGTGGTGTCTAAGGCAACCAGACCAGACAATGGATCCTGTTTAGTCTCTGGGTCTGATCAGGAAAGCCCAAACCCAAGTTAATTAAGCCACAAATTCCAAGTAAAATACCTTCTCCCTTGTTGTTGTTGTTGTTGTCAGAACCAACCCATAGCAGAACCTCTTATGGGTTTTCAGAGGCACTTAATCTCAAAAGAGGAGATTGTCCATCCTTCTTCTATGGAGCAGTTGGTAGCCTCAAACCTTGTGCCTTTGAGATTGCAAAGCAGCTTCTGGCCCCTAGGCCATCAGAGCTCCCTAGTCCTCCCTAAGACCCCTATAAAAAAAAAATCATCTTTGACTGTCCTTGTGCCATTTTAACCTTCTCTGCTTATGGGTACTCAGTGCCCCTCTCAGATCATGCCTGTTAGCTTCTGGGGAAAATGAAAAAATAATAATAATAATTGTGAATTTTCCAGTTTTATCTTTTCCATAGAATTTTGCATGACAATGCAAATGTTGGAAATTTTCTTCTAGCAAAGCAATACAATCTCAAGGATGATGTTGTAGTACTTGGCAACAAAAATAAGGGGAACGTCTATAAAGTACTGAGAAAAGTAAGAAAATACTTGTTTAACTTTAGATAAAAGAATGTAGAGTAACTGTATCCTGATAGAGCCCGTGAACTGCCAATTACTGCAGACAAAAGTAGTACCTGCTGAGTTTATGACCATGATATTCCAAAAACAAGTCATATGTATATATATATATATAGAGAGAGAGAGAGAGAGAGAGAGATCTAAGTAGAAAACCTTTGTTCTTCAACTTTATACTATAAGAAAGTATGTGAAACTACCGTAAAATTACACTACCTTACGCAGTAAGATCAACGTTTCCATTTAACTTCAACCTAAAAATAGTCAGCTGTTATAATTCTTATTTCTCACTATCAACTATGAAAGTTATGGGCAAGTGATTTTGAAGACCTCAATCAGTGCTCAGGTGCTCGGTTTTGAATGTTTGCTTATTAATAATAAAATGAGACATATAATGTATTAATTATCAATATAAACTCAATTGATAATAGTAGCTCTTAATTTTGACATTTTGAATTTCCAATCCATTTCTCTCAAAACTAAAGATTAGATTTAGATAAAGTGTTTTTGTTTCTTTATTTGTTTTTGTATGTTCATTTTATTATTTAGACATTTCAACTTTAGACTTAAAAATTTCTAAAAATTGGGTTTTTATTCAATATATTAAAATATGGTCACATTAATCTGGTTCCTTTATCTCAGAAGAATGAAAGACAGCCACCAGTAACTTTAGGTTTATTTATCTACTTATTTTTAAACAATCTGTTACAATTGTGGAGAAGTGAATTATTTTATTTCACTTATCTTTGTGACATTCGGTGAATAATCTTAATTAACATATATTTGGTTTGATGTAAAAATGTTCTTTTCTCTTTAAAATGTCAAATTTTAAAATGCTGACATTTTCCTGGAAAGATCAAGGACCTGAATGAGTTAATTAGGAAAAGCCTGGTCATTTGGACATTTCAGTGTAAAAGTCAGTACAGTTTAGCAGATAAGAAATGTGCTCCTGAAGACAGCAAGGTAATTTCTAAACTTCATTATAATGAAAAGAACTGAAACTCCCTTCCCTTGACCCAGAACCAACTCATAGCTAACTCCTTCATGGCTTGTAGAGAGGTTGTAAATCACACAGAAGATTGCCAATCTTTCTTCCATGGAGCCACTGGTAGATTTGAACAGCCAGAGAGGCACTGCCAAATTGAAATCTATTTGAGACATAAATTTCCCTCTGTCTTTCTCTTTCTCTAATTGATACTAAGTTGGAAATGATTCATAACTGACTTCCAGGGGATTTTCAGAGATTGTAAATTACATGGGAAAAGATTGTGTATCTTTGTCTTCTGGAGCTACTGGTGGATTTGAACCACCAGAGAGGTGTAGCTTTTAATTTAGTAGGTCACCTCTCCGCAATACCCACCACCAGAACCCCTCAAATATCACAAGGAATCCTCATAATGTAGTAGATTGTCTTGGGCTGTTAATTCTGCATTGAGTTGAAGGCAAAGTTTTCTGGTTTGTATTGTTTTTGATATAGATTTTTTGTTTTTTTACTGATTTACTTAGTGTCAAGCTGGTTGCAGCCTCTTGTGTCTTGAGGAGAGGCGGGTATGGAAGGCTCCAGGTGCTTGTGGCTTTCTTTTTGCCACAAGTGGGTGTCGGTAGAGTGGACTTGCCAGATGAACTGGGGGTCTCTGGCCCAGAGTTCACCACCATTTTTGGCTGTGCCTGAATGATAAAATCCTGAAATGTCATTGGGCCATTCTTGCAGTCTCAAACGTGTTAATGGTTACCCATGGCAGACAGTGTTTGGTGGAGCTCCCCATTTAAAACAAGCTTGGAAGCAGGAGTGGCATCCACTTCTGTAATAGCTTGCCTCCAGAAACCCTATGAACTTGGAGAAAGGATGAAAGTCTCACAAGTGTTGAGGACTTTCATTCGTAGGGTCGCTATGAGTTACCTTGACTTGACACTCAACAACAACAACATCAACATAGAGAGAGATCAGTTGGCCTAGTGGACAGAACGTGATGCTACCAAGCCAAAGGTGGGTGACTTTTAATCCACAGCCCTCAGGTCTGTTTTTTAATGTGTTTGTTCAAACATTCTTCTAGGTCGTATAGCCCTGGTGTGTCCACTTGTCTTACAGCAGTAATTAGTAGTTTCTGTGAAGCTGAACACTGTGACACTGATGTGTTAAATGTGATAATGGTTACCCGTGATGGATGGTGTTGGGTGGAGCTACCAAATTAAAACAAGCTTGGAAGCAGGAGCGGCATCCACTTTCATACTAGCTTGCCTCTCTGGATGCCTTATGAACCTGGAGAGAGGATGAAATTCACACAAGTGTTGAGGACTTTCATTCATAGGGTCACTGTGAGTTGCCTCTGACTCAATGGCACTTAACAACAACAACAACATTTACTTAGTGCTCTGAGCAAGTTATTAATAAGCTAGACTTTATGAAGAAGAATGTGGCATCAGGATTCGATGAAGATTCGTCAGCAACCTGCATTGTGTAGATGACAAAACCTTGCATGCTGAGAGCAAGAAGAATTAAAATGTCTGCTGAGAAAGATGAAATACTAAGGTGTTCAATATAGATTATGCTTCAGCATCAAGAAGAAAAAATCTTCACTACCAGACCCCTAAGCAGCATCATGATAGCTGGAGAAAAGATTTAGGTTATCAACAATTTCCTATTACTTGGGGCCAGAATAAACACCCTTGATATCAGCAGTCAGGAGATCAGGAGACATAGTGGTTTGGGCAATCTATTGTCAGGGGAATGCTGAAGAGAAAGGATCTCAGCTTAAAATGGTAAGGTTCACGTGATCGAAGGCACGGTATTTTCAATTACTTACCAGGAACCTGAGAACTAGACAGTGAATAAGGGCAACAGAAGAAGAATTGTTAACTTTTTAGCTGTTTTGGGAAAGAGTGCTGATTAACAGACTGTCTGCCAGAAGAACAAATAAATATCTCTTGGAGAAACTGCAACAAGGGTTATCCTTAGGAATAAGGATGGTTAACTTTCATTTCACATCTTTTGGGCAAGTTGTTAAGAGGGATAAGTTCTTGGAAAAAGATTCTACGCTTGGGAAGAAGTCAGAAGAAGAGAGGAAGACCCTCAATGAGAGGAAATAACCACAGTGACTATTACAATAGGCTTGAGTGCATCACAGATGGTAAGAAGGTACAGGAAAGTGTAAGGATCAGATCAGTTGTTCATATGGTCACTATGAGTTATAATCTAATAACAGCATTTCATTTAATCTCCTGACCTTAATGACTTACATGATTTGAAAAAGTTGGATATGTTGTTGTTGTTGTTGTTGTTGTTGTTGTTGTTATGTGCTGTCGAGTCACTTGCCACTCATAGCGACCCTATGTACAACAGCCCTAAACTCCGCTCTGTCCTGTGCCAATTGCACTGTCTCTGACACTCCCATCCCAATCATCCCAGTCACTGAATCAATCCACCTCATAGAGGGAGAGGAAGTTGGATATAGATGAATGTAAAGGAAAGAGAAAGAATTTATTTCAAAAGGCCACTAACCACGTGTTTAAAACACATTTTTATTAAATACTCACAGAGGGGATATTTCTGACAAGATAGTTGGCTGGACAAATGGCATGCCAGATCCTCTTCAAATAAAACACGAGAAAGCCAACACAACATATATAAGTGATAATTGTGGACCCATGAGCTTAAAAAAAAATTTTAGAAAGTAGTTTAAAGACTGACTGAAGGAAGAATCTGAATGAAAATTTTGAACAAAAAGACAGATGGATTAGTGAATTTTAGAAGTGAGTTTTAGTTCAGCTATTTTGAACTTTTGCAGGCAGCTTTGTGATCAAAGTAGGAACTCAATACTGCAATGGTGTCCGAAGTAGCCGGCGGTGTTCTTACTGCCGCATCCCAGCTCCCCTGAGGTCTAGGTGGTGCCACTTTGTGCTGGGAGCATGTACAAACTTTGCATTCAGAAGCTTACTGTTCGCCTACCTTCAGGTGCCTGCAGAGTGTGTTTGTGTGGGAAGCAGGTGCTTATCCTGCCATTAGCCCCTAAAAGTGATAGAAACACTAAATCTGATTAGGTTCCTTGTCTCTGATTAGGTGTCCTTGTGAATTTTGTCCCTGGAACATACTTAAAGCTATTTTATCCCCATGCACTTTCTCCTGCTTGGGGTCAGCAAAGTGTGCCCTCCTTAGCGACCATGGTGATGGCAGTGACTGTCTCTGGCTGTAGGTTTAGTGTCAGGTACATGGTGTCTCCACATGGAGAAGTGTATACTTTTCCCACTAGTTCTGGGGCAGTGCATGGTCTTAACTGCTGTCTGACATCTAGCTTGGAATTTGTATGAATTAGGCTACAAGCCCAAGCCACCCTGCAAACCTTTAGTGCTCTTCAGACAAGCAGAGTGAGCCATCTCTCACTGAATGCCCTGTCTACATTCATCTGGACTGGTTGTCACACCTTTCTTGGCCAAGCACTATATCCTCTGCGCACAACAAAAGGAATGTAATACTACTAGACAAGCCAGTGCCATTAGCAGTAAGTTTGAAATAGTTTCAGGGGTTTAGGAGGATCATTAAAATTGAGTGTAACTTGTGACCTTTACTGTGGATCCTAAATTAAATGTAATCAAAGATATGTAAGGCTTTGATTTCCTAGACAGCTAACATGTGAAAAACTACTTGATTTCCAGCCATTGCGTTTTTGAAACCAGCTGGGCTTCAGTGAAATTATTTTGAGTCCCTGCTGGGCCATAATGAAATGATTTTTCACCTGCTCTGAAACTCATGCAGATCTGAATGAAATTGAAACTGAAGGGGAAATGTACATGGTGCCTACCACATGAACCAGTGCCAATATATACATTTATATATATATTTTTCCCCATGGCAGTGCTAACTGAAACAGCAGGCTTCACACTAACATAATCTCAGTAGGCTTCACACATATATAAAATCTCAGCAGTTGTTAATCTCAGGGACTATTTGAGGACAACTGGGCATCCAGATAAAACAGAAAGGCTGTTACTAATTGGGCTCAATGAGGGGATGCTGTCTATTGATTTATTAGGTTGCAATTAGTGTGGATGTGGACATGGCTAAATTTATCTTAAGTCCCGCTGTCCCAGTCAATTTTATTTTCTTTTATTTTCTGTTACAAGGATTATCTGATTTGAAGACTTACAATTAAAGATCCTGGATTTAATAAATTAAAGTTAACAGAGCAATTTAATGCTTTACTTTGAGTGCAAAAAGGCCTAGGCTCAAAAACTATGTCTTTTCTATTTTGAAGTATGAGCAGCAAATGTTAATCACTGAAGAAAATTATTGTAGCTTTAAAACATTCATATTTTTCTTCAAGGAAAAAAATATTTGACACAAGTAGAAACAAGGACCTTTAAATTTCCTTGAAAAATATTTTCTATTTACCATTTCATAAATCAGGGAGCTCTGGTGACTCCCTGAATTAAACCAGAGAATTAAACTGCCAATCCAAAGGCATACGGTTCAAATCCTCTAGCTGCTCTGGGGAAGAAAGATGACTATTCACCTTCCATGTGGTTTACAGTCTCTGACAACTGATTGGAGGGTCAGTTATCAGGCAATTCCAACTCTACGGTACTCAACAATAGTTTCATTAAACATTTCAAAGAAAATGGTGAAAAAGGAGCAGATAAAATTTGGGATCGCCACATCTGACATCTACCTGCTTCATAAACAGCAACTTTCCCCATTAATGACACTCGAAGTACTATGCAAATAACTCCATGGTCAGCCTTGCCACTCTACATGCTCCTGCACTTATTTCTACCAATCACTGAGTTCAATGTTCGTTGTAAATTGACTCACAGACTTTATTCAGAGTTTAGTAGGGATAGGTTGGGGTGTGGGGAAGGCAAAGATATCACACAATGAAAGTCCAGGTTTGGTCAAACTGTCCCAAGCTGTATTAACAAGGCACAATTCCTCAACTGGGGAAAGTTTAGGTTCAGTTCTGCAACATACATGCACCTCTTTTTTTCTCAATCATCCAGCAAACTTTATCTTAGAGTAGTTACAAGTCAGATTTTCATTCAATCATCCAGCAAGCAAATCCTTTATCTGTGGCTCCATCTCCAGGATCCTTCTGTTTACACCTTGCCACATTCTCTTCAGGTTCTTTCCACCACCATCTTTCACAGTGTCCTCAAAGTTACTCCACAATGTGGAAGGTGCTCTCTCTTATATTGGTCCCAGAGTTTTTGATGATTTGAAAGAGCATGTGTCTGCAGTTAATGTAGCTGGAAACCATGCCTACAAACAGGGGCTAATTCAATGACTAGAAAGCCAATTTTCCAGGTCTCTGATACGGCAAATGGTGATTTTCACTCTTCTTAGAGTGAAAATATTTTTTTTCTCCTCTTGAGTATGTTTTCTTCTTGACCAAAACAGCCACATAGAAAAATATGTAGCAAGAATTGTTTGATAAATAAAATGTGGCTGATCACTCTACTGCAGCCTTCTCCAATGATCTTGAAACTTGCTGCTGCTTAAGATGATGGAATAATTAGTATCTTGAAATTTGGTGTTGGCAAAAGACAGTGAATATAATATTCACTACTAGAACAAACAAATCTATCATGGAAGAAGTATGGCCACAATTTCTATTTCACAAACTTGGAACATGTTGTTAGAAGGATCAGTCCAAGCTTGTTAAAGTAGAGGTTGATCTCAAAAGAAGAATAAGCAGGGGAACTTGAACTATAATAGCCTCTGTCACCATGGATTTAAGCAGAGTAGAGACTGTGAAGATAGCGAGAGCTGTTGATATTTTCTTCTGCTCTATGAGTAGAAATGTGGGGTCAAGATTAGTGGAAGATCTATCAACAATCTGCTATATGCAGATGATACAACCCTGCTTGCTGAAACTGAGGAGGACCTGAAACGCTTGGTGCAGAGGGGTCAAGGACTGCAGCGTCCAATATGGATTGAGGCTCAATGTCAAGAAGACAAAGATTCTCACCACTGGGCCAATTGGCAGCATCAGGATGGATGGTGAAGAGATTGAGATTGTTCACAACTTCAGTTTGCTTGGCTTCACAGTCAACACTCTTGGCACCAGTATCCAGGAAATTAGAAGACGTATTGTCATGGGAAAGTCTGCACTTAGGGACCTCTCCAAAATACTGAAGAGCAGTGGTGTCTCTTTGGAGACTAAGGTGCATCTGATACAGGCCATGGTCTTTGCTATCACCTGTTATGCATCAGAGAGTTGGACAATGACCAAGGAGGATAGAAGGAGAATTGATGCCTTTGAGCTGTGGTGCTGGAGAAGAGTATTGCGAATACCATGGACTGCTAGGAAAAGAGATGCATTCTGGAAAGGCTCAAATCGGACTGCTCCTTGGAGGCAAGGATTCTAAGGCTCTGTCTAACATACTTTGGACATGTTGCAAGGAGGGACAGGTCGTTGGAGAGGGACATCATGCTTGGTAGGGTGGAGGGACAGCGTAAAAGGGGAAGGCCCCCTAGGAGGTGGATTGATTCAGTGACTGGGATAATCAGGATGGGTGTGTCGGAGATGGTGCTATTGGCACAGGACAGAGCAGAGTTTAGGGATGTTGTACATAGGGTCGCTATGAGTCGCAAGTGACTCAATGGCACATAACAAGAACAACAACAATGAGTCGCTGAGTACAATAGTTGATTCTTTCTAGTCACTGATATTGTGCTGGGTTCACCATGACAGGAGGAAAAATTATAATACCCCTCCTCCCCATAATGGTTGTGGCTTTGTAAAGATAAATCAACACCCTTTAATTTTTTGAAACCTTTTAAACTTCATACAAGTAGTTTTGCTGTAACAGGTATTTTGGAAACTTGTTTTTATAATTAATTTTAAATGTTCATTTACAGAGATTTTGGATTTCCATTCATTCATTGTTGCATTTTTCTCCCTGCCCACCCTTCCCCCCACCCCAGTTTGCTCTTCTCTTTGAGAAGTACAAAAAAAAAATTCCTTCACTGGTATACATTCTCTCCCCCTCTACCTCCCGCGAGTACACTCCACTATGCAACCGTCATTCTGGACTCTTGTCATAACCATAATACCCAATCATATATCGCTTTTAAACTGTTCTCGTTCTCATCTGATGTATTTAAGGGAAAATGAACATAATGTTATATATGTATTCACGATATCTGTATATAAGAATACGTGAATGCACACATGCAAACAGTTAACATTTTCCCCTGAGTTCAGGATCTCCTAGGATCTTCCTTCTTCATAAATCCACCCTTTCTACAACTATCCTGATGACACATCCTCTTCCGTTTGAAATTATTCATCTCTACTTATTATATATCATTTAAGTATTTCCTCTCTTCCTCTTTCTCTTGCATCCAATTTTCTCTCACATTTTCTGTCTCTTTTGCAGTATCCTCTTGTAGAAAATTTGGATAGAACGAAGATGAGTTGGCAAGAAAAACAAATGATATAAAAAATTCCAAATAAACGTTAGTGGTTTTTCTTAATGCTAATTCACATATTTGCATATTTATTTGTGTATTTTGTAATAATTTAACAAGCATAAAACTGTGTTAGAATTTTAATTAGGTTACAATCTTTAAAGAAATGAATCACTGATGACTTTTGAGTGTTATATCCCTAATTTCATTTTCCCACAGGCCGTATTATTTTATTGCACACTTTTGCACAGAATACTTATTTTTATGGAAATTTTTTGCTCTAAAGCAGAACCAAATATTTTACATTTTACAAATTAAAACAAAAAATAGAAGGTAACCAATTTTTATTGAATTTATCCCAGTTCATCTCAAACACCTGGGACAAACATGCTTTGTGGATCCATGAAAACTATACGCATTTCTAGCTAACTCCTAAAAGATAGAATCAGTGTTCTTAGATACCTTGAATTACACTTCAACTAGTAGTGATCCTTTGAACAACAGACAAGAATCTTGCCTGTACCATTTCTGCACCATCTAAACATCTCTGACATGTTCAAGTTCATTGTTACAGTTACTGTGTCAATTCATTTTGCTGAGGATTGTAAAAAGAGCAAGGGCCATATGAGAAAGGACATATCTGATCTTGACCAACTCCACAAAGGAGAACTGTCCCCAACAACAGGATTAGCAATACGAAATCCATTTCCAGGAGGTTATACATGTCCCCCACACTTCCACATTTCTTTTTACTCATCCCAACACCAATCTTAATATTTTACTTGGTCCACAGTCTGACATGATAGTTCACAGACCACACAGAACCATATTGGGGTAGTTAAAAGGTTATAATTCAAAGTAAGTAGCAGAATTCAGTCAAGAGAGCTTCCAAAATTGACTTATGGACATCTTAGTCTTGACCTTAAGGCTTAGGGCCTGTATTACAAAGTTCTAAGTCCTGGCAATATCAGCTTTCCCACACCCCACACCAGTTTTCCAACAAAGTTGAACAAAGTCTTTCAGCTTAGCTCTGGTTTTGTTCAAGAATGATAACAGTTCCAAAGTCAGCACCATCTCATGTTGGCTTTCTGGTCCTGAAGGACATCCACTACATGCCTTCTTCTCTTTTGCTGGTTAGGAGAAAATTTCTCTGTTGCTTGATTAGTTTAATTTAATGGTGAGGGACTAGCCAAACTCCTTGGGATTTGGTGAGACTAGCCAATCTCTTTGTGATTTTGTGGGACTAGCCAATCTCTTTGTGATTTGGTGACACTAGCCAATTCACTTGTGTATAAGGTGACATACCCTATTCTCCTATTCCTACCCATCTACATGGCAAAGTCAAGCAATTGTCTAAGAAAGCCATTTTGAATAAACCCTTAACTCTACAGGAGTCTTTTTTTCTTTCTTCGATCCTCCATCTTTCCCAGTACGATATCTTTTTCTAAAGACTTTTTACTCCTGACAAAAGGCCAAAAGTATATGAGTTGTAGCTGTTGATTGAGTTCAAGTGAAGCACAATTCATAGCAACCCTATGAAAAAAATGCTTGAAGCCCCTCTACAACTATCGACATTAATCAAAGTTTATAGGATTTCCAGAGACATGTTATGTAGGAAGTGGATGCCACTCCTGCTTCCAAACCTATCTTAGTATGTTATTGTTTCTATATGTCATTTAGTCGCTTGTGATGTATAGCAATCCTGTGTACAGCAGCTCTGGACCCTTCCCTATCCTAAGCCAGTCTCAGTAACTCTGACACATCAACTCCCATTGCCCCAGGTACTTATCAATCCATCTCATCCTGGGTCTCCCTCTCCCGTGCTGTCCATCCACCCTTCTGAGAATGATGTCCTTCTCCAAGAACTGATCTCTCCTGGTCATGTGCCCAAAGTAAATGAGGTGGAGATTAAAAATCTTAGCCTCCAAGGAAAGACTTGGCTTCACCCTCTGCAACACAGACCTGTTTGTTTTCTTGCCAGTCCATATTATGTTCAAGACTCTTCTCCAGCACCACAACTTGAAGGCATCAATTCTTCTTCTGTCATCCTTACTCATTGTCCAACTCTCTGAAGCATAACAAGTAATTGAGAAGACCGTGGCCTGGAACAGGTGCACCTTAGTCTCTAGAATGACATTGTTGCTCTTCATTACTCTGGAGTGGTCCTTGACAGCAGATTTTCCCAATGCAATTTGTCTTTTGATTTCCTGACTGCTGGTGTTAAGTGTGTTGATTGTGAATCCGAGCAAGCTGTAATTTCTAACAACTTCAGTCTCTTCTCCATTTTATGTGGTACTGCCAGTTGGCCCAGTGATGAGAATCTTTGTCTTCTTGATGTTGAACTTCAATATGGATTAAGGACTACAGTCTTTGACCTATTGCAGCAAGTGCTTCAGATCTTCATCATTTTCAGCAAGTAAGGTTGTGTCATCTACATATCGTAGGTTGTTAATGAGTATTCCTATAATCCTGATGCCGAAATTCTCCCTAAAAAGCCCTGTTTCTGAATGTTCTGAATACAAATTGAAAAGGTATGGGAAAAGGATGCATCTCTGATGTACTCCTTTCATGATTTTGAACCATACGTTGTTTCCTTGCTCTGTTCTGAGGACTGCTTCTTGGTCCAAATATAGGTTTTATATAAGCACAATCAAGTCCTCTGAGATTCCCATTTTCCTCAAGGTTAGCCACAATTTATTGTGATCCACACAGTCAAATGCCTTTGCATAGTCAATGAAACACAGATAGACATTCTTTTTTTTCCCCTACCATATTTTGTTTACATCATTTATTGACATTTTAGGTTGTATCTACTTGCATATTATTCTTAATGCTTTGGGAATATTTGTCTCTCAATATCTCATCATCACCAAGTCAGAACTGACTCATAATCCACACCCACTGGGTGTTGTAAATTACATGAGAGGAAATTGTCCATCTGCTTCCAGCTGAGCGGCTAGTGAGTTGAACTGTGAAAGAGACTTGGTTTTGAGTTAGAAATTCCTCAACAAGTTAGAAATGTTAAGAGTATACCACCAGAGCTCAGTCTATGAATATTTTAGTGCAAGTTTTTGTGTGGACATATGGCTTTACTTCTCTTAAGTTATACCAAGAAGCTGGAAGTACATTATTGACTCAATGGTACATGATAAATCTATGTTTAACATTTTGAGGAACGACCTAATCGTTTTCTAAATTTACTCTATCATCTTATAATCTCACCAGCAATGCATGATAGTTCCAACCTGCCTGTATATCCTTGGCAGATAGGGAAAAAAAGAGAGTTCTCTGAATGAGGTTTTGAGGAGTTCCAACCATATTCTGTCTTCTTCAGTGGCTGCCATACTCCTAGATTACTTTCCATTATAGTAGAATGCTGATTTTTAAAGGCTTGGTAATTAACTGTCAACAAAAAAGTGGGAAGTTTGAATCCACCCAGTGACACTGAAGAATAAAAGCCCAGCTACTTGCTTCCATAAAAATTATAGAAAAAAAAATTATTTAAAAAATTATAGCCAAGAAGATGCTATGGAGAAGCTCAAGTCTGTAAAACATTGAGTTGAGTGTTGACTTGACAGTAGGTATTTTGGGGCATCTGGAGAAAGAAGAATGAGAATAGAGGAAGTTAAAATGCCACAAAAGCTCATAGCAATATTTACTTATTGGTTTTTTATTTGTTTCAGAGAGTGAGAACGTCCTTGATGTTCTCGTTTACTTTATAGGCCTGTTTGTTATGTGGCTAAAAGCTGAGCCATAAGGATGAGTTTTGTTTCAGGTTCTGAAGGGTGACACAAGGCCATAGTGCCAAGAGTTATACCAATCTCTTTCAGACCAGTAAGCCTGGCCTTTTAAAACAAATTGGTTTTCATTTTATTCCACACTTTTCCTCCTACACAGACAGACATTCTTCTGCTGTTACTCTCTACTTTTAGCCAAGATCCCTCTGACATTGCCAACAATGTCAATAGTGTCGTGACCTCTTCTAAACCCAGCTTGTATATCTGGTAATTCTCTGTCAATGTACGGTTTGTCTTTTATGTAAAATCTTCAGCAAGATTTTGCTAATGTGTGATATTAGTGATATTGTTCGATAATTTCTACACTCTGTCAGGTAGCCTATTCTTGAAATGAGAATAAATATAGATCTCTCCAGTCAATTGGCCATGAAGTTGTCCTCCAGATTTCTTGGCACAACTTGGTAAGCACATGCAGGGCAGGATCTATTTGCTTAGATATGTCAATTTGTATTCCATCAATTCCTGGTTCTTCGTTTTGTGCCAAGTCCTTCAAAGCAGACTGCTCTTTCTTCTTCATAAGCATTTCCTCATGCTCATATGTTGATCTTTAAATTCTTCTGTGTCAGCAGCCTATTATTTTTGGTACAATGACTCTGTATACTCCTTCTATCTGATTTTAATGCTTTTGAATCATTCAATATCCTGCCCATAGCATCCTTAAGCATTGCAATTTATAGCTTGAGCTTATTCTTTAGTTCTTTTAGCTTAAGAAATGCTGAGCCAATGCGGCACTTTTGATGTTCTGACTCCCGCTCCTTGAACATTTCATTATAATATTTTGCCTTGTCTTCCACTGCAGTCCTTTGACTTCTATTCAGCTTCTTTTCAGCTCTTTAACTTCTTGATTTCTTCCCTTTGCTTTCACTTCTCAGTGCTCTAGTGCAGTATTCAGAATCTCTTCTCCTTCCCTCTCAGACAAATATTGATTGAACTTTCTGCAAAACACTTGTTTCCTTTTCCATGCATACATCGAATGACTAGCATTCTTTGTCAACTCCACAATTAAAAGACATTGACTGGTTGATTTTTCTTCTGTCAACTTTATTCACTTTCCAAATTTAATATCCTTAGGAAGCAATTTAAAATATCAAGGTTTGGATCAAATACACCTTAGTATCAAAAATGACGTCCTTGTCCTTTACAACTTTGGAAAGGAGGTCTTTGACTGTGATTTTCCCCAATGCAATGTTTCTTTCGTGACAAACTGTAGTTAACTCGATGACACATAACAACAACCACCACTACAATAGGTGTTAATTGTAGATCCATGTAAAAGAAAAACATTGATAAATTAATTTTTTTATCCATCTATCATGATGTTTCCTGTTTATCCAGAGGAAAAGACTTTTGTTTGCTTGATTGTGAGATTAAATGCATATTATAGGGTTCAATCTTTGCTTTTCTGCACTAAATGTATCAAATAGGCTGTTGATGAATTTTCTTCCAGTCTTGTTACCTTTCTAAAGAACATAAAACATTGCATAGTGGCACAGGGCTGAGAATGTCTCTCTGAAAGGGCCAGAGGGAGTAAGAGCAGCACAGATCTTCTGCATGTTGAATACAGAGGGAGAGAGAATTCAACCCTGATATATTCTTTTCTGGATTTTTTTCTTTTTTTTAAAACTAATTTTAATGAAAGTTTACAGAGACTTAGGGTTTCCAGTCATTCATTGTTGCTCTTTTCTCCCTGCCCACCCCCTCCCCCCAATTCCTTTTTGTCCTTGATGAGTAAAAGAAAAACTCTTTCATTGCTATTCATTCCCTCCCTCCAAGTCCATTTCACTGTGCAGCCTTCATTCTGGACTCCTGTTATGACAATAATACCTAATCATATATCCCTTTTGAACAGTTCTCTCCCTCATCTGTTGCAATGCAGTATATACCATTTCTCCCCTTCTTCTCTGTCCTACCTCAACCAAAATGTCAGTTTTGTTTTATAATAGTGGCCCTATGCATATTTGCCCTTTCATGACTGAGATATTTCACTCAGCATAATGTCCTCTAGAGTCATCCACTTTACATAATATTTCATTATTCCTTGCTTTTCAGTGCTGCATAGCATTCCATTCTGTGAATACACCAGAGCTTCTCTATCCATTTGTTGATGGGCACTTGGGTTGTTTCCAGCTCTTTGTTATTGTGAACAAAGCCACAATAAACATTTGTTAATGGCATGTCAGACAAGGGACTTATATCTAGAATTTATAAAGTACTCGAGCACCACAACAAGATAAAGGTAAATAACCCAATTGAAAAATGGGCACAGGATATGAACAAACACTTCACCAAAGAAAGCATTCAGAAGGCTGATAAACACATGAAGAAATGTTCAAAATCCCTAGCTGTCTCTGTCTGTTCGCTGGCAACTTAACAACAACACCCTGATGGGGGTAATCATGACAGAGATATGCCACTCCTGGAGAGGATCAGAGAGTCAATCCAGCTCAAATTTATTGGGATGTGAGCTTACACACGTGGGATATGCATGTTGGTTAGGAGAACCTCAACCTCATGGGGACCACTCTCAAGATGGAGCAGTCATCTTCCCAGGTGGTGAGCTTTCTCTAGTAAATACAGCCAAACCCAGGAGAGCTTTCTCTATCCCATTTTAAAGACCATTGAGAGGCTTGCAGTTATCCAGAGCTTAGGTGATCTGTCCTGGCCAAAGGCCCTTCCTTCCTCCCCACCATTCCTCAACACCTAGCTCTAAGAGAGATGTGAATCAAAACAACTATGAGATAGCATCTCACCCCAGTAAGAGTAAGAAAATCTAACAGAACAGCAAACTACAAATGCTGGCGAGGTTGCAGAGAAACTGGAACCTTTATTCACTGTTGGTGTGAGTGTAAAATGGTGCAACCACTCTATGAAAGGCTGTAATAGTGCTTTCTCAAAAAGTTGCAAGTAGAAATACTATTTGACCTAGCAATTCCTCTACTAGGAATATACCCCAAAGAAACAATAACAGCCACCCAAGCAGATACGTGCACACCCATGTTTATTGCAGCTCTTTTCTCAATTTTAAACCATGCAATGTTTCCTAGTTCTTTTCAGACAATTGCTTCTTGGCTTATGTGCAGGTTTCACATACTTTTCAAGGTTTTCTATAGTTTCTTATTATTCACATTGTCATATGCCTTTGTGTGGTCAATAAAACACAAGTAAACATCTTTCTTGCATTCTCTACTTACAGCCAAGATCCATTTGATAGCACTGAAGATATCTTTCATCCCACAGTGTCTTCTGAATTTAGCATGAATTTTCAAGCAACTCCTTGTTGATGCATCATTTCAACCACATTTTCATAATCTCCAGAAAGATTTTACTTGCATGTGATACTAATCATATTTTAAAAAAAGAATTTTCACATTGTGTAGGATCAAATTTTGTTAGAATGGTAGATTAATATAAAATCAACTTTTGCTTGAACTAATTGTTTAAATATGTCAAATAGTCATATTTGGTGGCTAGCACAAAATAGTTACCAGGTCAGATGATAGGAGGATTAATTGTGCTCTGCTAACATAAAATATAGTAGGAACTTGTTTGATTTTGATTTATTTTGATTACACCTCATATTTCATAGTGGAATTTTCTTTGTGCTGTTGTTGTTGTTGTTTTGGGGTCCCCCACTTCTCTGTTGGTTTTTTTCTCTTACTGACAATAATTGAAAACCAATGAAAATTACATTTTACTATATTTCAACTGCACACCTCGAATCACTTAATAAATACTAAATATAAATAGTTATATAAAGTGGACACAAAAGATCTACTGTCAGAAAAGTGTAGTCAAGTATTAGGCACATTTTGGTTAGAAATATGAAGTGATATGCTCTGTGCTAATTCTCACTGAATGAGATTGGTGGAAAACAACACTAGCAAATCAGTATTTTTAATAGTACACTTGAGTTTATTTCAAAGATTATAGTAGGAATATTAAAATTTGGTACAACTTTTGACCTTTACTGTGAATTTTAAATGTAACCTTATAAACGTTTAGCTCTGATCTTCTCAACTGCTAATATGTAAAACCTAACTGATACCCAGCCATTGCATTTTTCAAAAGAGCGAGGCTTCATTGAAATTATGTTGAGTTCCTGCTGGGGTGTATTGAAAAGATTTTTCACCTGGTTTGAATCTCACACAGATTTGAACAAAATTGAAACTGAAGTGAAACATGCATGGTGTCTACCACAAGAATCAGTGCCAATATAGACATTTATATTTTCCCTTCAAATTATTGCTAACTGAAATAGTAGCCTTTACACTTGTATAATCTCAGCAGGCCTACAGCAGTAGTTAATCTTATGGACTATTTGAGGACAACTGGGCATCATGATAAAAGAGGAGAGCTGGTACTGGTTGAGCTCGATGAAGAAATGCTTCCTATTGATTTATTAGGTGATAAGTAGTGTGGGTGGTGGATAGAACTAAATTTATCATAAGTCCTGAGGATAGAGCAAAATTTATTTTCTTTTACTTCCTGTTAAAATTATTAGATGATTTTAATTCTCACAAGTTAAGATCCTGCATTTAATAAATTAAAGTTCACGGAGAAAATTCATGTTGGTTATTTTGTTTGTTTGTTTGTTTTATTTTAAGAATGAAACAGATACATCATCAAAGACCTTTCTTTAATGTTTTCATGTTTAAGCAGAAAAAATATATGACTTTCTGGACACATTAGTCACTGAGGAAATTATTTCAGATTTCAAAACATCATTTTTCAAGCAAAAGTATTTACTAAAACAGGTCCAAACAAGGGATGAGTGTGTATATATATCTATATACACACATATGCATACATACATACATACATATATATATATTGTGATTATTACAAACTATTGAGTCAGGACCAACTCATAGCTGACTTTCCAGTGGATTTTCAGAGGCTGTAAATCATATAAGAGGAGATAATCCGTTTTACCATCATGAAGCAGCTGGTGGATTAAACTGAATGCCTTTGGGGTAGCAAGCAGTACAAGTCCTTCCTCTAAATCACCCAATGCTCCTCCTTGGGGAGGGCGTATATGTAGTTGTGATTAGGTCCCATCAAGCCAAGTATGACTCATCACAACTCTAGGAACGACCTATATGAAACCTGTCTTACCATGTTTCAACCTCTCCTCATCTCCAATACAGTAGAAATTATTGAACAATATCATTAATATTATATACAAGCAATGTTTCTAAAGATCATTAAAAAAGAGTAATGTGTCGAAAGAGGACTGTCAGAAGTTCAAGTTGGGTTTAGAAGAACCCATGACACTAGAAGTAAATCATTGCTGATGGCAGGTGGATCCTAGCTAAAAGCAGAGAATACTAGAAAAAAAATGCCTATTTGTGTTTTATTGATTTTGCAAAGAAATTTGGCTGTGTGGATCACAATAAATTATAGCTAACATTGAGAAGAATGGGGATCTATCTGTAGGATAAGAGTAGTCCAAACAAAGCAAGGAAACATGGTATAGTTTTTTAAAAAAAAGAGTTACATCAGAGTTACATCCTTTTAATATATCTATTCAATTTGTACACTGAACAAAAAATTCAAGAAGTTAGACTCTATGAAGAAGAATGTGTCATCAGAATCATAGGAAGACTCATAAATAAAATGTGTTCTGCAGATGAAACTTGCTGCAGAAGATCAAAGACTCCAACCTTCTATAGACTGCATCCCAACATCAAGAAGCCAAAAATCCTACCTCTGGGGTCTGATAACATCATGACAGATAGAAGAAAAGTTGAAATTGTCAAAAATTTCATCTTACTTGGATCCACAATCAATAACTTTGGTATCAGAAGTCAGAAAATCAGGAGCTGTTGGGGAAGTTTGGTGTCAGAAATCACTACAAATTACTTTGGAACAGTGATATCAATTTGAAGATTAAGATGCTCCTGATTCAATCACATGTTGTGAATCTGAGAAGTAGACAGTGAATAAGAAAGACAAGATCATTTGACACCTCTGTGCAATGGTGCTGGAAAAGAGTACTGAATAGCCACACACTGTCAAAAGAACAAAAAAAAAATACATCTTGGAGAAAGTGCAGCCAGAACACTCTTTGGAGGCAAAAATGATGATGCTTTGTCTTACATATTTTGGGCATTGTTGGAAGAGTAGAGTGTCAGCAAGAGAAAGGAAGACTCTCAAAGAGATGGACATACACAGTGACTGCAGCATTGAGCTCAAGGGTGTCAGAGATGATGAGGAGGACAGCACATAATAGGACAAAACTCAGATCTACTGTTCATAGGGTAACTATGAGTCCTATTGGCTAGACAGCAATCTATCTATAAAGGGCCAGAGTAGGAACCAGCTGTTAGCCTGGTCCCGGGGAGTTTGCCTGTGCCACTAATGGTTGCAATGACGAGAGGAAGAGCCAGCTGGGTCAATCCCAATAGTCTGCAACCAAACATCAAGTAGGGCCAGAAAGGACTTTGCTGTGATGTGAAGTTCGTATGCCTGATTGTTTCTATAGTTTGTTGTTAGAGGTACAATACCCATTTGTCCACTATATTAAGAAAATTATTTACATGTTGTTATTCTAGCTTAGGTATGTAATATGTTTATTTGCCTATTGTTTGCTTTCATGAAAACAGCACTGGTCTGTCTGTTTGCTCTCCTGAGGTGATTTGCATGTCGCTGTGATGCTGGAAGCTATACTTCTGGTGTTTCCATACTCACAGGTCACCCACAGTGAACAAATTACAGCAGAACTCATATAGTAATACAGACTAGTTAGCAGAATTGGCCATCTACTTACAAACCTCAGGACTTTTAAACCACAGGGAAAATAGAGGAATGAAGGTAGTTATAGTACTAGAAGTAGAACCTACAGAGAAAGTTATTTAAAAAAAGGAGAAAAAAATGCTCCAAGCAATCATTAACAATTGGAACGTGGAAGGTACGAAGCATTAGTGTAGGCAAACTGGAAGCTGTAAAATGAAGCATAATGCATATAAGGAGACATTCTAGGCATCATTGCTGTTGTGTGTCTTCGAGTTGGAACTGACTCATAGCTGAACTTTCAGGAGGTTTTCAGAGACATTGGAGGAGATTGCTCATCCTTCTTCTATGGAGCAGGTAGTGGATTTGAACCTTGTGTCTTTCAGATTCTAGCCCAGCTTCTCACCACTTGGCCACATTGTTATTGTTCTTGTTGTGGTTGTGTACTATAGAGTCAGAACCGACCCATAGCTGACTCTCCAGCGAGTATTCAGAGGCAGTTAATCAAACAGGAGGAGGGGAGGAGATTACCCTCCTTCTCATGCAGAGCAGCTGGTGACCTCGAACTGTGCACCTTCGGGATTGCAGCACATCTTGCCACTAGGCCACCAGACCTCCTTATTCTAGTCGTTAGTGATCTGAAATTGACTAAGATTGGCTACTCTGAATCAGATAATCATTTAATGATTGAAATGTTGGAAATTAATCATGAATATTTATAGGTAAAAAAGACTTGCATAATCTATTCTGAAGTGCAATACTCTGAGTGATAGGATCCTACCCATATATGTACAAAGAAAACTTGTTAGCACACTGTAATTAAAATATATGCATCAACAGCAAAATCAAAACAGGAGGAAATTGAAGAATTGCACCAATTCTTACAGTCTGAAGTTGGCCAAACATGCAGACAATACACATTAATAATAATTTGTGACCAGATATGAAAGTTAGAAACAAGGTAAAGGGAATATTGTTGTTGTTGTTGTTATTGTATATTGTTGATACTGTCGAGTCAAAAGCAAGCCATAGCTGACTCTATAGAAAATTTTCAGAGGCAATTAATCTCACAGGAGGAAATTGTCCATTCTTCTCCGATGGAGCAGCTGATAGATTAGAACCAAGTGCCTTGGGGATTGCGATACAATAAATTACAGACCTGGAGACAGAAATGAGGCTGGAGATGAAATGATTCAATTTTGCACACTCAGTGATTTATTCGTTGTGAATATCTTTTTAATCTTCTCTCTCTCTCTCTCTCTGTTTCTCTCTCTCTCTCTCTTTCTTTCTTTTCTTTAGGAAGCAACAGATGTTAACTATACACACAGATCTCACCTGCACAGGAATCAGATTGAGTACATCTATAGAAAGAACCATTGGAAAAACTAAGTATCAGCAGTTAAAACTAGGCCATGTGCTGACCGTAGAACAGTTTGTCAATTGCTTATGCGCAAGTTCAAATTGAAGTTGAAGAAAATGAAAACAAGTCGACCAGAACCAAAATAGAGCCTTATATCTACCCCACTGGAATTTAGAACTTATCTCAAGAATGAGTTTGAGGCAATGAACACCATATTATTGAAGACTATATAAATTGTGGAATGACATCAAAGACATCATCCAAGTATAGAGCAAAAAGTTTTACAAAGATAGAGGAAAAATAAAAGACAAAAAAGGGTATCTGAAGTGGCTCCAGCATAAAGAACTGAAAAACAAATAAAAGCCTCAATGTGCAATATTGCAAGGTGCTATGGGTAAAATCTTGAATCATCCAGGAAGCATCAAAAGATGGAGGGAATACACAGAGTCGTTGTACTAAAAGTAATTAGTACCTGAAATATTTCAGGACCTAACATTTAATAGCTGACCCTCCAGGTGCTCTGACGCTAAAGGACTATGAGCTTGCTCAGTCTCTGGAGAAACTACAAACTTCTGGTTGTTATGGTCCCATTAGTCGGACTCACACATCTCGGGTGGCACAGAATCAAAAGCAGCCCCGTTTTTCAAATAACTAGTAAGGAACAGCTTCCTGAGGTAGAGGATCTAGTACTTACCTGGCCCTAGAGAAGCGAGGCCCATGGAAACTAGCAGGCTTTGCAGTCGTCAGGTAAGTTGAGTCTAATCTACTTAACCCTTAAACCTTTAATTGATAAAGCTGCAGTCATGGGGACCAAGGTCTTTCTAAACGTACAGCATTCTAGCAAGATAGAGCTTGAAATGGTAAGTTACCTGGTTATTTCATATGACTCCATGGCAAAATATTATCCTGTAATTTCTGCTCTCTCTGGCTCTCTCTGGCTCTCTCTCTCTCTCTCTCTGTGTGTGTGTGTATCTTGTGTAGAGACTTGTATCTTGTGTAGAGACTTTGTCTCTCGTCTGAAGGAATCATTCATGTGAAAAGGAAAAGGACAGTTGGTCTGTTACTCAGCCTGTCCCTTTTTACTATCAGGGTCTCCAGTATCAAGAATGTACACAGAGGAGCAGCTGATCTGGGGCCATAAACTTCTTGTGCTGTTAGTAGTTGACTTGGCATTGATTCCAGCTCGTTTTAACTCTCTGTGCTGTGTGGGACAGCCTTCTGGGGCTCTGAAGGCTGTGGCCTTTCAGATTATCAGGCTGCCCTGCCTGCACAGGCCCCCTCAGTGGACTCCGGCCATTTGGCTGGCAGTTTACACACTCAGCTGTTAGGCCAACCAGGCGTTCTTAGAGTCATAAAGTCTGTCACTTGCAGAAGCTTCTCTTGCAAAGCTAACTCTATTTATTCCTCAACCTCTGATCCAAGTAAAGCGTTACTTTTGAGAGTCACCGAAATAAGACAAACAAACAAACAAAAAACCCAACTTGTAGCTGACCCTCCAGCAGGTTTTCAGAGGCTGTAAACTGATCAGGAGGAGATTTTCCTTCTGAGGAGCAGCTGGTGGATTTGAACCACCTTTGGGATTAAAGTGCAGCTCCCCACAGGCCGAGCCTGAGAAGCTCCCACTAAAGTAAAGCCCTCACAAGTAAAAGGATAGAGTTAAACATAGTTAAGGTGTAACACTACTAAGGAGTGTTACATGTCTGTTCAGGTCTGTTACATGTTGAGCAGCTGATTGAAAAGTCAGCAGTTTGAATCCACAAGCTACTCCTAGAGTGAAAGGTGAGTGCTCTATCTCCTCCTTCCTGAAAGATTTACAGCCTCAGAAACCCACAGGGTGGGAGGCCATCATTTTGAATCAGAATTCACCCTATGACAGTGGGTTTGGACCTGTAATTCCAAAATCCTTGAAGCTCTGAAGAGTTTTTTGTCTTAACTGCTTTGGCTCTAAAACATGATCTTAATTAACATGTAATTTGTAGTTTTAGTCTCATTTAAGATGAATATTTAGTTTTACGGAAGATAACACTGTTGCATTTGATTGTGAGTTTTATAATAAGCACCATACTTCTAAATCTCCAAGGAATATAAAATTTCAGTCCCAGGGTTTCAGATAAAGCATTGTGATCTTGTAATTATTGATTTTTTTTCCTTGTGATATACTTTTTTGTCCTTCAGTTGAATAATAACATGATGTAAATTTTGGCATATGACAGGTCTTAAAATCCTGCTCCTTTTACAAGAATCTTTTTAAGATTTTTCTTGTTATAAGAAAAATCCTGCTATTGACTTGTAATAAAACTGTGTTATAATACTGTAATTTTTTTGTTTTTTATTATTAATTTTAGTGAAAATTTAGAGATTTTGGATTTCTATTCATTCATTGTTGCACTTTTTTCCCTGCCCACCCCTCCCCTCCAGTTCATTCTTCTCTTTGAAAAGTAAAAATTTTTTCATCGTTATACAATCCCTCCTCACAGGTCCATTCCACAATGCAGCCTTCATTCTAGACTCCTGTCATGACAATAATACCTAATCATATGTCCTTTTTAAACAGTTCTCTCTTGTATCTGTTTCAAAGCAGTATACATAATTTATCCTATCTTTCTCAGTCTTCCCCCCACCTTGATGTCAGTCCTGTTTTACAACAGTGGCACTATGTAGTATTTGTCCTTTTGTGTCTGAGATATTTCAATCAGCATAATGTCCTCCAGGGTCACACATTTTGAATACTATTTCATGAGTTCCTTGTTTTTCAATGCAGCATAGTAATTACTGTAATTTTAAATTTTCTGGCATTCACTTCTGTAAATAGCTTGCTTCCAGAAACCCTATGAACCTGGAGAAAGGATGAAAGTCATGCATACAAGTGTCAAGGACTTTCATTCATAGGGTCGCCTACTACTCAACAGCACTTAACAACACAGAGAGAGAGCGGTTGGCCTAGTGGACTGAAAGTGATGCTACGAAGCCAATCTGTGGCCTAAGCCCTGATTTTCATTGTTTTTGTTCAATCTTCTAGGTCGTATAGCCCTTGTGTGTCCACTTGCCATATAGAGGTAACTTGTGGCCTCTGTGAAGCTGAACACTGTGACAACGATGTGTCAAATGTGATAATGGTAACCCATGGTGGACAGTGTTTGGTGGCACTCCCGGGTTGAAACAAGCTTGGAAGCAGAGTGGCATCCACTTCCGTAAATAGCTTGCCTCCAGAAACCCTATGAACCTGGAGAAAGGATGATAGTCACGCATGCAAGTTTGGAGGACTTTTGTTCATAGGGTCGCTATGGGTCACCTATGACTCAAAGGCACTTAAAAACAACAACATATTTGTCTGGTCAAGCATTCTTCTAAGTGGTATAGCACTGGTCAGGATATTTGTTTTACAGAGGTCATTCGTGGTTGCTGTTATGCTAAACACTGTGACACTGATATGCCAAATGTGATAATGGTTACCCATGGTGAAGAGTGTTTGGTGGAGCTGGGAGAATCTGTTCTCAGAAACAATGTGCTTGAATTTTGTAAATAAACTGGTATAATTTTTTTTTAAATCCACAGCTCTCACCATTAAAAAAAAAAAGAATTGTGTAAATTAAAAGTAACCATTTTCAATTGAAAATTCATTCACATATAGAACATTTGAAAAGTTATGTAACTACCATTTCTACCTAATTCCAAAACAACATCTGCATCACTCCTAAATGGGAATCCTTTATCCACTAACCAGTCACTCTCCATCCTCCTCTGCTCCCAGCCTCGATAACGACCAATCCCTTTGTTTCTGTGAATTTACCTTTCCTGGATGTTTCACATAAAGGGAATCATACATATGAAAAAAAGAAATAAAAGGGGTTTCAACAAAAATCAGAAAAGTGAATAATTTTTTTGAGTTGTAATTGAAAACATTTTTTAAAAATTGTGGGAGAAATTGCAACAAAAATATTTTAAAAATTGTTTAGGTAAGTAGAAAATGAATTTTGGAACAAATATTAAGTATTTCATTTATTCTATATTTAAAGCACATGATCCAAGCCTTGGTATTTTTCCATTGCTTCATGTGAATGTTAAAGGGTAAATAAGGACCAAAAAGGAAGAATCAATTCCTTTACCTCGTGGTATTTTCAGAGTATTGAATATGCAATGGAGTGCCATAAAACTAACAAATCTGTGTTAGAGGAAGTACATCCAGGGTAATCCTTAGAAGCAACAATTGCAAAACTTCCCATATAACTTGGGAATGTTGTCACGAGACACTGTTGTTGTTAAGTGCCATCTAGTCATAGGCGACTCATAACAACCCTATGAACGAAAGTCCTTGACAGTTGCGTGACTTTCATCCTTTTTCCATGTTCATAGGGTTTCCCAAGGCAAGCTATTATGGAAGTGGATGCCACTCCTGCTTCCAAGCTTGTTTTAACCAGGGAGCTCCACCAAACACTGTCCACCATGGGTAACCATTATCACATTTGATACTTCAGTGTCACATTGTTCAGCTTCACAGTGACCAGGAGTTACCACTGTATGGTAAGTGGACAGACCAGGGCAATATGACCTAGAAGGATGTTTCACCAAACACAATTAAAGACAGGCCTAATGGCCACAGATCATAATCACCCATCTGTGGCTTGGTAGCTTCGCTTTTGGTCCAATAGGCCAACTGGTCTCTCTCTATGTTGTTAAGTGTCATTGAGTCTTATCAACAGATAAGTTTAGAGAAGAAAGAAATATGTAATGATAATTTGTGTGTGTATGTTCCTGGGCAAAGAATTTGGACTTTTATCATAAATGAAAAATTTATTTATCAAATTTTATTCAGAATTTCTTTTAAATGTAAACAGGGTAGTTGTGGGTCCATGAACAATTTAAATGAAAGTGTTCTTTGAAATTTAATGAGCTTCATGTGAGCTGAATTCTGCTGATTTTACCAGATAAATGGCTGTTGAAACATTAGATGTCTCTCATGAATGTTTAAGTGTAGAAAGTGTATTATTTACTCCAGGATAAATTTTCTAGTTATTATTTTTATTAAGGAGGAAAAAGAAGTAGATTGAAAATGTTAGAAATTTGTGTTGTTGGGTTTTTTGTTGTTGTTGTTGTTGTTTTATTTCGGTCTTCAGAAACTTCTTATTATTGTAGGTGCTTACTATTCATTAAAAAGTTGGAGGAAATAATGCCAAACAGTGTACCACTAATTGGCCATTTCCTGAGGACATAATAACATAGCCAGTTCAATTGTTATTTTACAATGTTCACTTTTTGGCAACAGAAATGTAATAATGATAATTAGAGGTGCTACAAGTTGTTGAAAATATGTGTTATTCTAGAAAGATGCTCTCAAGATTCTTTTAAAAAATTGTTTTAGTTAAAACTTATGGAAATGCAGTCTTTTTGATCTCCTGCTCAAGTTGATGCCAACTCTGTTGTTAGAAGTCATCAAGTAAATGTCAACTAATAGCAAACCCCATGTGCAATAGAAGTCACACTTCCCAGTTTAATGTTACTTTCACACCATTTTGTTGAAAACTTTCCTCTTTCGGGCTAATCCTCTACTGTACCAAATTTTATATCTTTGTCCATGAACTTCACTCTTGTTGTTATTAACAGCTGTCCAGTCAGCTACAACCCATATAGACCATATACACAATGGCTCTGAAACCTGTCCTATCCTGTGCCATCCTCAGCATCTCTGATAAACTTGAGCCCATTGGCATAGGCACTTTGTCAATCCGTCTTGTTGAGGGTCTCTCTCTCTCTTAGGCCGATGCTCCACCTTTCCAAGAATGGCATATTTTTTCCAAGGAATGACCTGTCGTAAAACATGCCCATTGTGAAGGTTGCATAGTGGAGTGTACTCGGGGTGGTGGGTAGGGGTTGGGGAATTGTATACCAATGAAGGAATTTTTCTTTTACTTTTCAAAGAGAAGACTGAACTAAGGGGGGAGGGCAGGGAGAAAATGCAACAATAAATGAATGGAAATTCAAAATCTCTGTAAATGTTCATTAAAATGAATAAAAT
>NW_006399909.1:5585618-5586806 GCF_000299155.1 Elephantulus edwardii
TTGTCTTTTTGACATTGAGCCTCAGTCCATACTGAAGGCTGCAGTCCTTGACCCTCTGCAGTAAGTGCATGAGGTCCTCCTCAGTTTCAGCGAGCAAGGTTGTGTCATCTGCATAACGCAGATTGTTGATAGATCGCCCACCAATCCTGACAGAACATTTCTCCTCATAGAGCCCAGCCTCTCGGATAATCTGTTCTGCATACAGTTTGAAAAGGTATGGAGATAGGACACATCCCTGTCATACACACTTCCCAGTTTTGAACCATGCAGTGTTGCCCTCAAAACCAGCTGGGAGGAGCAAGGGGGAGACGGAGGGACCCCACCCCACCCCCCGCCGCCGGCAGAAGCAGGAGCCGGAAGCCGTGTGGACCCAAGCTGAGACCAGGCAACACAGAAGCAACTCTGACAATAGCTTCTGACACGCCTCCAGGTACCAGGCCCCAAGGCGGAGCCAAAAAAACATAAATATAGAAGTACATTATAAACCAATATAAATGATTGTTGTTGTTGTTGTTGTTATTTGCTGTCAAGTCACCTACAGCCTGTGGTGACCCTATGTACAGCAGCTCTGAACCCTGCCCTGTCCTGAGCCAGTCTCACTAATTCTGACAAAGCAACTTCCATTGAAAAACAATAAAATACTCTGTGAAGTCATTCTGATTCCTTTGTAGGCCATTTGGTGAGGTCCTAGTGTAGGGGCCTTTTGTGTTTCTTATAAAAGGTATTTGTGGTGAATAAATCAATGATTTTATAGAAGTCTATCATTCTGCTTCAGCTTCATTTCTGTTACAAAGTCCGTGTTTCTCAACTATTGATCCTTCTTTGTTTCCAACTTTTGCATTCCAGTCACCCATTATTACTAACGTATCTTGATTGCATGCTCGATTGTAGTAGTTAGTAGGTATTATATATTTCCTCCCCTTTGGCTCTGGTTGTTAGTGTATAAATTTGAACGCTAGTGGGTTTTTTTTTGTTATTATTATTATCTTTTTTTAATTATTATTATTAAATTTTATTAGTTTTAATGAACATTTACAGGGATTTTTGGGTTTTCATTCTTTAATTGCTGCACCATTTTCTCTACCCTCCTCCCCAGTTTGTTCTTCTTCCCCGCCATCCGAATGTCTGTTTTAATTGTCCAATTGCCACAGTGCTTGTCAAAGTCAGTTCTGATTAATCTCCTTTGTC
>NW_006399909.1:5590026-5616562 GCF_000299155.1 Elephantulus edwardii
CTACTGGGAATATACCCTGAAGAGACCATAGCTGACATCCAAGCAGATATATGCACACCCATGTTTATTGCAGCTTTGTTCACAATAGCAAGGAGATGGAAACAACCTAAGTGCCCATCAACAAACGAATGGCTAGAGAAGCTGTGGAATGGAATTCGCACAATGGAATACTATGCTGCATTAAAAAACAAGGAACTCATGGACACTAGTGGTTTTAACAGATCTCCCTTGTATACATATAGACATTAATCCTTTCACTCATAACATTGGATCTATAAATGGCCTTTTTAACAAATACAACCCATTTTTCCCTCCTCACCTTTTTATTTCTAGCATAGTAGATCACATGATTATCTGATTCAAAATGTCCCATGCCTATCCATTTAATTTCACCAATATGTCTCGTATGTCAATATTTTTGTGGTCCATTTCTCCCTTAACAATCTCCAATTTCCCTACATTCATATTTCTCACATTCCACATTCCAATCATTATGGTCTCTTTACAACTTATCCTCCACTTTTGTAATTCCCAGCAAGAAGGCTCTGTAGTTGCTGTTGTTACGTGTCTTCCAGTGACCTGCAACTCATAGTGACGTTATGTACAATAGCCATAAAACCTCTGTCTTGTGCCAATCTTATTGTCTCCAGCACACCAACCCCATTACTGCAGTCACAGAATCAACCCATCTCATCAAGGATTTTCCTTACTTGCACTGTCCCTACACCTCTCAAGCATAATGTCCCTTTCCAAGGGCATCTTGCAACATGTCCAAAGTATGTCAGATGAAACTTCAGAATCCTTGTCTCCAAGGAGCACCCTGGCCTCAGCCTGTCTAAGACAAACTTGTTTGTCCTACTAGTCCATGATATATTCAACACTGTTCTTTAGCATGACCGCTCAAAGACATCAATTCTCCTTCTGTCATCCCTAGTCATTGTCCAGCTTTCAAATGCATATCAAGTGACTTAAAAGATCATGGCCTGGATCAGGTGTACCTTATTCTCCAGACTGACATGGTTGCTCTTCAGTACTTTGGAGAGGTCTCTGACAGCCGACTTTCCCCGTGAAATTCATCTTTTTATTTCCTGGCTGCTGGTACTAAGAATGTTGATTATGGAGCCAAGCAACTAAAGTTGTTAACAATCTCAATCTCTTCACTATCTATAATATAAGGATGCTGCCAACGAGCCCACGGGTGAGGATCTTTGTTTTCTTGATGTTGACCTTCAATCTTTATTTAAGGTTGCAGTCCCTGACCTTTTGGAGCAAGCGCTACAGGTCCTCCTGGATTTCAGCAAGAGGGGTTGTGTCATCTGCATAATGTAGATTATTGATGAATCTTCCTCCAATTCTGATGCTCCACTTCTCCTCATAGAGCCCAACCTCCTGGATAATGTTTCACATATAGATTAAAATATTATGGAAATAGGACACATCACTGGCATACGCTCTTCCCAATTTTGAACTATGCAGTGTTTCCTTGCTCCGTTCTGACTAGTGCAAAGTAAAATATTACAATGAAATGTGCAAAGAGCTGGAGTCAGAAAATCAAAGGGGCCAGACTCACACAGCATTTCTTAAGCTTAAGGAACTGAAGAACAAATTCAAAGCTTGAGTTGCAATACTCAAGGATGCTTTGGGCTGAATATTAAATGATTCTGGAAGCATTAAAAGAAGGTGGAAGGAGTATACAGAGTCACTGCACCAAAAATCATTGGTTGGTACAGAATATTTTCAAGAAACAACATATGATAAAAAGGCTATGGTGATGAAGAAGGAAGTTCAGGCTGCTGTGAAGGACTTGGAAAAAAATAAACTCCCAGGAACTGGTAGAATATCAGTTGACATATTTCAACAAACAGATCCTGCCATGGTCTTTCTCACCAGGTTGTGCCAAGAAATCTGGAAGAGAGCTACCTGCCCAATTGACTGGAAGAGATCCATATTTATTCCCATTTTTTTTTAAAAAAGTGACCCTATAGAGTATGGAAATTATCGAACAATATCACCAATAGCACACCCACGCAAAATCTTGCTGAAGATTATCCAAAAATGACTGGAACAGTATATTGACATAGAAGTGCAAGAAATACAGCTAGATTTGCAAGAGGTCAAGGAACTAGTTGATAATGTAATATTGCCAATGTCAGATGGATCTTGGCAGAATGCTAAGAACACCAGAGTAATATATATTTGTGTTTCATTTATTATGTAAAGACATTTGACTGTGGATCACAATAAATTGTGGCTAACCTTGAGAATGGGAATCCCACAACACTTGATTGTGCTTAAGTGGAATGTGTATTTGGACCAGGAAGCTGTCCTCAGAACAGAGCAGGGAAACAATAAATGTTTCAAAAGCAGGAATGTTAAAACAACAACAAAAAAAGGAATGTATCAAGGGTGTGTCCTGTTCCATACCTTACCAATTTATATACAGATATCAGACAATTCAGGAGGCTAGACTTTATGAGGAAAAATGTGGCATCAGAATTGGAGAAAGACTTAACAACAACCTGCTTTACACAGATGGCACAAACTTGCTTGCTGAAAGTGAGGAGGACCAGAAGCACTTGCTGCAGAAAGTCAAGAACTGTATAGTATTCAATATGGATTGAAGCTCAACATCAAGAAAACAGAGTCTCACCCCTGGGCCATTTGGTAGCACCATGATAGACAGAGAGGAGAAGAGATTTAGGTTGCAAATAATTACAGCTTGCTTGGCTCCATAGTCAATACTCTGGATACAAGCAAGTCAGGAAATCAAAATACTAATCACAATGAGAAAAATCTGTCAGGGAACTCTCCAGAGTACTGACAAGCAACAATGTCAGTCTAGAGACTAAGGTATGTCTGAACCAGGCCACGGTGTTGACAAGTACTTACTATGCATCCGAGAGCTGGACAATGACTAAGGACGACAAAAGAATTGATGTCTTTGAGTTGTGGTACTAGAGTTGAGTCTTAAATATACCATGGACTACCAAGAAAACAAATATGTCTGTCTTAGCGATGATGAAATGGAGTTTCTTCTTTGAGGTTAGGATTCTGAAGCTCCTTCTCACATACTTTGGGCATGTGGCCAGGAAGGACTGATTCTTGGGGCAGAACATCCTGCTTGGAAGGGTGGAGGGACAGGACAAGAGAGGAAGACCCTGGATGAGAAGGATTGATATAGTAACTGGGGCAATGGTGGTAGATGTGTCAGAGTCAGTGAGACTGGCTCAGGACAGGGCAGGCTTCATAGCTGTTGTAAATAGGGTCACTATGAGTTTCAGATAACCTGATGGTACATAACAACTACAACAACATGAACTTATCAGTTGCTGCATTGTATCTTAGTAATTTTTTCTTATGTGATTAAGTACAATCTCTGAAAATCCTTAAAGCTGTAATATTATTTTATAGTATCTTATTCGATGTTGTTAAATGCTATTGGGAGTCAGAAGCAACTCACAGCTAATCAAAGAGTTTTCACAGGTTGCAAATCATTTGGGAAGAGATTGTCTAGCTTCTGCTTAACAACTCCTTGTTGTTATGTGCCATCAAGTAGGAACTGACTTATACTGACCCTCCACTGAGTTTTCTGAGGCTGTGAATCACACTAAGATAGAGTGCCCATCTTTCTCCTGTGGAGCAGCTGGTGGATTGAACTGTGTGTCTTTGGGATTGCAGCACAGCTTCTTAACACTAGGCCACCAGTTCTGCCTTCAGAATACTAGTGAATTTGAATCACCTGTCTTTTGTTTGGCAGTGCACTTAACTCTTTTACTTGACAGTGGCCTACAAGACCTCTAGACCTCTCTGGTATTTTATTTGTTCCTTACAAATTCCTTTATTAGAATTTTGTTGCTGTTGTATGTGACTTCAAGTCACCTGAGACTCAAAGCAGTGTTGTATATAATAGCTCTGAACCCTAACTCTCTCCAACACAGACCTGTTTGTTCTCTTGGTTGTCTATGGTATGTTTAATACTCTTCTCCAGCACCACAACTGGAAGGCATTGATTCTTCTGCTGTCATCCTTAGTCATTGTCTTTCTACCTGATACAAAGCAACAAATTGTAATGACCATGTCCTGGGTCGGGCACACCTTAGTTTCAAGACTGACATCGTTGCTTCTAAGTACTTTGGAGAGGCCCCTGACAGCAGGCGTTTCCAATGCAGTTTTTCTTTTGATTTCCTGACTGCTGGTTCCAAGATTGTTGACTGTAGATGTGAGCAAGCTGAAATTGTTAACAACCTCAACTTTTTCTCCATCATTGCTCTGCAATTGTACCAGTGATGAGAACCTTTGTTTTTTGTTTTGTTTTGTTTTTATACTGCGCTTCAATCCATATGCAGCAAGTGTTTCAGATACTATTCAGTTCCTGGAAGAAATGTCATGTCATTTGCATATAACTCATGTTGTTACTGAGTGCTCTTCCATTCTTGATGCCACAAACCTCCTCATAAATCCCAGCCTTTTGTTTTTGTTGTTTTGTTTTGTTTTTAATTTTCTACTAGTTTATTTACAAAATTCGAATACATTGTTTTCAAGAACAAATTCTTTCAATATCTCTGACCACCACCCCCATCAAATTGTACAACCCTATGATTAATCTCCTGTCTCCCCCTGTACGGCCTCATCCGTCTGCTTCCAGCCCCTCCCACCCCTCTTAGATGCTTGTACTCATTCTGCAATAGTTGTTTAATACAATATTTATCCTTGTGGGACTGAGTTAGTTCACTCAGCATAATGCTCTCCAGTCCCTCTCAAGTCACATCATAGTTCACAAAATCGTTGCTCCTGTGTGCTGCTGCATAGTATTCACTACTATTTTGTATATTTTGTTATTTTGATATGTGCTATTAGTCATATGCTGTTTTCATGTGCCATTGAGTCAAAACTGACTCATAGCTAGTTTTCAGAGGCTGTGAATCACGTGGGAGGGCGTTGCCCATCTTCCTTCAATAGAGCGGCTGGTGGTGCAAAATGCATGCTATTGGAGTGACAGTGCTGCTAGTCACCACGTGCTCTTCACAGCCTTCACACATCAAGAGAAACCATTGTACTCCCAGCACCGACTATTTAATCTCAGCCATTAAAACAATTACTCCTAGACTTTATTGGTTTGGGGTTTTTATGGTCGGATTTTTTGGGTTGGGTTTTTGTTGTTGTTGTTTGTTTGTTTTTGGTTTACTGAATGGGCAAGGTGCATCTTAATATGTAAAAAGACATGCTTGCTCTTTGGGATTTTGGAGAATTCCTTGACAGTAGATTTCCCTAGTACAAATTATCTTCTGATTTGTTGGCTAGTCCTTCCAAGGATGTTAATTGTGGACCCAAGAAATATGGCACCATTAAATCTGCTTTTTTTTCTTTTTTTTTCCCCCTCCATCCAGTGTGTTACCTATTGGTTCCATGATAAGGATTTTTTTCCCTGATGTTGAAATGTAACCATATTGAAGGCTGTAGTTTTTGGCTTTCTACAGTAAGTGCTTCAAGTTTTCTTCACTTTAATGAGGTTGTGTCATCTCTATATTGTAGGTTGTTGAGGAGTTCTTCCTCCAATCCTGATGCCACATTTGCCTTCATGTGGTTATACTTTTCAAATGAGTTTATCAACATATAGATTTCCTAAGTATGGAGAAAGGATATAACCCTGATGCACTTCTTTCATTTATTTTAAGCCATACAGTCTTCCCTTGTTCTGTTTTGACAATACCTTCTTGGTGTATACATAGGTTTCATGACTACAGTTAACTGTTCTGGAATTCCAATTCTTCTGAATGTTAACCTTCATTTGTTATGCAAGTTAAAATACATTTGCATAATAAGTAAAACACAAGTAAACATCTCCGGTATTTATTTCAGCTATGATCCATCTGACATAAATAATAATATCCAATGCCTCTTTTGAATCTAGCCTGAATGTCTGTCATTCCTCTGATGTACAATTTTACCTTCCCTCCTACCCCCATAATCTTAAGCAAGATTTTGTTTTTATATTAATGATTTTATTTGATAATTTTCACAGTCTGGGAACCTTTTTTAGGAATTGGACAAATATGGATTCGTTGACCAGGTATCTGTCTTCCATGTTTGTTGGCAGAGACCAGTGAGCACATCAGAGTTGTATCTATTTCTAGAAATACTTCAGTTAGAAGGTTAGAAACTCTGGTGGCCTAGTGGCCAGAAGTTAAGCTTCAATCCTGAAGGCATGTGGTCCATGACCACTGGCTGTTCCTCACGAGAAGCATGGGCAGTATCATCCATGCAGTGAATTGCCTCTGAAAAGCTGCCAGAGGGTCAGCTGTAGGTTGATTCAGACTCTATGGTGCACAACAACAACAAGCTCAATAAATATCCCATCATTTGTTGTTACGTGCCATCCAGTTGACCACAACTCATAGTGACCTTATGCACAATAGTTCTGAAATCTGCTCTATCCTGAGCCAATATCACTGTTGCTGACACTTGTACCCTCCTTATATCAGTTAATTTGTCATTCTATCTCACCCAGGGTCTTTCTCTCCTGTGCTGTCCCTCAACACTTCCATCATGATATATTTTTTCCAAAGACTGATCCTTCCTGCCTACATGACCAGTGTATGTGAGACAGAGTGTCAAAATCCTCCCTTCCAAGGGGCAGCTTGATTTCATCCTCTCTAGGAGAGATCTCTTAATTCTCTTGCCAGTCTATGGTGTTTAGTACTCATCTCCGTCACAGCAACTCAAAGACATCAATTCTTATTTTTACCTCTCTGATGCATAACAAGTAATTGCAAAGACCCTGGCTAAAGATCATGGTAGAGATCAGGTGCACCTTAGTCTCTAGACTGACATCCATCAATTATTGGGACTTTTTTTTTTTTTGCTCAATATCTTCAGTGTGGCTAGGAATTAGTCCTCTAATATCTTGTTTCTTGATTATATACTACTTCCTGAAATGGTTCAAGAATCAATTCTTGGTCAGATCAACCAATTCTTTTTTGGTACAATGATTCTGAGAATTCCTCCCATCTTCCTTTTAATGTTCTTCCACCACGCACAATTTTTGCCCATCTGTATCATGACTCAACACTCGAATTTGTTCTTGCATTTTATCCCAGCTTGAGATTTGCTGAGTATGTTCCAATTTTTGCCACCTGAAATCAATCAAATATGCAACCAAGTTGCATTAATAATAATTAATTCATTACTGAAATACAGAAATTGGAAAGAAGATGAATTGGTCTTAGAAAGTATACCCTTGGTGACAGAACTGAGATGAAATCAAATGATAAAATTTTGCACATATTCATTGACAATATTTTTTAAAAACTCATGTAAACTATGATTATATACATTTGCTTTACTTGATGGACTCCCCCAAAATTAGATTAACCTTGTTACTGGAAATATATGGAAATACCAACAGTCAAAACCAGGCCATGGCTGACTGTGGAATAGACTATCACCTATTCATATGCAAGTTTAAAGTGAAGGTGAAGAAAATTAAAACAAGCCCATGAGAAACAAAATATGATGCTGAACGTTTTCCAGCTGAACTTAAAAATTAGTAACTACAAATAAGGAATTTAATAATACTTAAAACCGGAAACAATACCTAAGAAGACATTGAAAAGCTGTTACTTTATTTTTCAATAAAAATATAGCCTTCAAGGACCATTACTGACTTGGAAAATTATTGTGACAAAACAGAGATATCTGCCTTTGTAGATCTTGAATTACAGGATTGCCACACAGAGAGATGAAAGATAAAAATTATATATTTATATAAAGTCAGAAATGGATCAAAACTTGATTTTTATTGTATCATAAAGATTTTAAATCAATTCTTTGGTTTAATAAATGCTACACTTTCCCCACCACAAAAATACATTTATAGATAATGTTATGAATTATACTTAGATGTATATGAAATTTTTCCTGGGATACATCTATTATTATATATATATATATAAATTGTTCAAAGTACACTTTATCCAGATTGTCAAGCTAATGTATAAATAATTAATAACTGTACATTTCTCTTAAATGCAAA
Organism: Elephantulus edwardii; assembly: GCF_000299155.1. Lineage (NCBI taxonomy): Eukaryota > Metazoa > Chordata > Mammalia > Macroscelidea > Macroscelididae > Elephantulus > Elephantulus edwardii. The sequence continues at coordinate 5,598,059 of NW_006399909.1, forward strand.
TACAATAATATATTAATATATGCATATGTAAAATGTGCATTTATGTTGTAAAAACCTAATGAAAAGCCATTTATGGTTTAAAATAGCACAATTTTCAGTGCACTATTTGTAATATTAGAATTCATGCAAATTTCTGCAAAACAAAGAAAAATACATTATTTAAATGTTTTTAATCCATCATTTGACATCTCTAATGATTTTTTTTAAAAATACTATTATATTTTTGCCTTTTCATTTACTCAAAGTGTATAAATTATATTCTACCTAGGAAGTTTAAATTATATTCTCCATAGGAAGGAGAAAAATCTAAAAGCTTCTTTATTGAGCTCATTTTTAAAAGCCTTCTTCAATGTTGCAAACCATAATTGATAATCTATTCAGAAAGTTACTCTTCAAGTCTCAGTAGTAGAAATGGATTTGTGAAAACAACAATTCTTCATGTACAGTTCTCTAAAGTGTGTGAAGGAGAAAGGATGTCAGGGAGAAATCACTGCACAGACAGGAAACTAAAAAAGTGTATGCATGACATAGAAAGGAAATGAATTTATGTTTGCTTTTTCTTTGCATAAGTAATAAATACATTCTTGAACATAAAAATCTATGGTAGTGTAACAGTATGTCTTGTAAGGGGTTTTGCAAAATGGGCTTTTAAAAATAGCAGAAGATTTGGAACATTTTGTCTTTCAGATGTGTATGCAAATGTATTTTCATGTGTACAAAGGATCTTTGTACAATTATTTAGGATGTTGAAGATTTGGGCTTAATAAACTCACTTTGTGTAACCACCCTCTAGGTATGGGGGGGGGGGGTTGCACTACCAATCAAAGGCATTTGAATACACCAGTTGCTCATTGAAAGAGAGACCAACTCCACCTGTGTGATTTATAACTTCTGAAAACCCTGTGAATTGATTGGTTCAGAATCAACATCAACGAGAATGTAAAATGGGAAAAAAAATACAAAAAGTAAACATTTCCCATATGGAGACTGTCAATCAAGAGATTGAGCACAACATGCAAATTTTCTTAGACTGAACTATATTTTTGAAGTTTTGTGCACATATTTTCATAGTTTTATTTTTCCAGCTCTCAACAGTTAATTTTGACCTTTTCATGACATAAGAAAGTTAAAATCAAAGATGATTCGTGGTATACACATACTATTTACACCTCTTTATCCTAGCGTCAAGGAGCTGTGCTGTAATCTCACAGGGTCATGGTTTGAATCCACCAGCTGCTCTGCTGGTGAAATATAGACAATCTCCTCCTGTGTGATTACCTGTCTCTAAAGACCTAACAGAGGGAAAGCTATGGGTTGATTCTGATTCTATGGTACACAACAAACATCTGTATTTAGAGACCAAAGAGACCTCTAGTGGCCTAGACCTGAGGGAATTGGACTACTAATCACCCCAAAAGGCTGAGACCCTTTCTGAAGATATACATCCACCAGTGACTGCAAGGGGAAGATGGGTAATTTCTTCAGGCACAATATACAGCCTCCAAAAGGTCACAGGAGGGTCAGCTCTGAGTCCTTTCCTACATCACTGTAATGAGTTTTGGGTTTGTTTTAATTGTGCAATTAAGAATATGATGCCACATTCTTCTAAGAAAAAGAATGGGGCAGCAGAATTGGAACAAGACTTATCAATGGAGTTGATTTGCAGATGATGCAACTTCGCTTGCTGAAAGTGAGGTGGTCCTGAGCACTGAGTGCAGAAGATCAAACACAGCAGCCCTTCAATATGGATTGCATCTCAAAGTCAAGAAAACTGAAGTTCTCACCACTGGTCCAATAGGCAACATCATGATTGATGGGGGAGGGGGGGGAATTGAAACTGTCAATAATTTAATCTTAATTGGATCACCAATCAATACACTTGATATCTGCAATCAGGAGATCAGGAGACTTATTGGAATGGGGAAGTCTGCAAGCAAGGACCTCTCCAAAGTATTGAGGAGCAATGATGTTAGTTTCAAGACTAAATTGGATCTGATTCAGACCATGATTTTTTCCATTCTCTGAAATGATGCCAAGAGCAGGACAATGAATAAGGATGAAAGAAGAATTGAGACTTTTGAGCTGTGATGTTGGAGAAGATTGCTGAGTATCATACGGATTTTCAAAAGGAAAAGCAGATATGTGGTGGAGAAGATGCAGCCAGAGTGCTGCTTGGAGGCAAGGACATGTTGCTTGGAGAGATTATTCTGTGGAGAAGGACAATGTTCTTAGAAAAGTGGAGATAAAATGAAGGAGAAGAAGTCCCTCAACCAAGTAGATTGACAGAATAATTGCAGCAATGGGCTTGAATGTGTCAGAGATTATGTGAATGGCACAGGATAAGACAGAGTTCAAATCTATTGTTAATAGGTTTGTTATGAATTTTACTTCACTTGACTACACCTATCAACAGGAGTATTAAACGATTCATTTTCTCCAGTGAGAATAAAACATGGTTCTTAATATTATTTGTTAAGAAATTAGTTGTAGGAGATCTTTATACCATTTTTTTGGATCCCTGTTTTGTTTACATTTTTTCCCTTTTGTCTGTTTTTATTGGCTTGATAACAAAGATCGTATACATTGTCTTTCACAATGTTCTTCATACACATTGTGTTTCATGCAAACATTCACATGCATTATGTTTTATAAAATTAATCACCGTTTGACCTTTCTCATCATGACCCTTTCTTTTCACCTGAATCCTTCTCATTTCCTTTCTCCCTTCCCTGTACCCACCAAACTGTACATGCCTGTGGTTTCATCCCTACCCACCCTCACCCCTCCACTCCCATCCCTCCCCTCCTTGAGCTCCCGTATATGGTTTACTAGTTGTCCTATTTTTTAGGATAATGATCTTATATAGTATTTGTCCTTATGAGATTGAGTTAGTTAACACAACATAATGTTCTGCAGTTTTTGATACAATCGTTCATATTTATTTTGTTGTTGATGTCTGTCAAGTAGAGCATGACTCAGAGTGACCCCATGATAAAAGACTTGAAGTCCTCTAAAACCATCACCATTTATCAAAGTTCACATAATATATATTTTAGTCATGATAAATTATTTTTTGATATTCTGTTTGATTCTATTGGCCAGTAACATATTAATGATTTTTGCTTCTATATTCATGAGAGATATTGGTCTATAATTTTCATTTCTTTGTCTGGTTTTGATATGTGTTTGCTTCATTGAATGACTGAGAGTATTTCTTCTTTTTCTATATTTTATAATAATTTAAGCAGAATTAGTTTTAAATATCTGAATATTTGGTAGACTTTACCTGCGAAGTCATCTCTCTGGTTTAGGACTTTTTTTCTCTTTTTTTGTGGGGGGAGTCTTCTTCTTTTGTGATAAATATATTCAAGTGTTATACATCTGTCCATATTAATCTGGATAGGGCATGACCTTCAAAGAACTTGTTCATTCCCTCTAGATTTTCAAACTTACCGCAGTATAGCTTTTCATAACATTCTGATATTGTAGATTTTATTTATTCTGTTGTGATGTTACCTGAATCATTCCTTAATCAAGTTATTCGTGTCTTCTCTCTTTTGTTAAGCTTGTCAATTGTTTGTCTCTTTTGTTGATCCAGCTCCTGGTCTAGTTGATGGTTTCAACTGTTTTTCTGTTTTCTATATCATATATTTCAGCCCTTGTACGTATAAGTTTATTTCTTCTAGAGGCAATGGGGTTCGATTTTTGGGTTTTGGGTTTGTTTGGTTTTTTTGTTAATATTTGATGATGATGTTAAATAATTTTTTTTCTTCTTTCCTTTTATTGTGTGATTGTCTACTGCTGTGAATTGTGTCTTGAGGACTGTCTCCCCTGCATCCCAGAGATTTTGGCATGTTGTATTTTCATAATCATTTGTTTTTAGGAACTTTTTAAATTTCTTTCTTATTTCTTCTATGACCCAAACAAGTTCTCTCATTGTAGTTGCTGTATACAGTAGGGGTCACAGCTGAACCCCAGGCAGGCTTTCAGAGGCAGTTAATTGAACGGGAGGAGATTGTCCATCCACTGTTATTTATCTTCCACATGAGTGGTTTCATAAGCTTGATCCACCAGTTAATTTCTAGTTTTATGGTTTTGTGGTTTGAGAAGATATTCTGTATTATTTCAAAGATTTTTTTCAAATTTGTTCTGGCTTGCTTTGTATTCTAATGTGTGGTATTATGGAGAATGTACCATGTACACTTGAAAATAAAATAGATTTACATTTAGTTGGGTGCAGTACTCTGAACACATCCATAACATTGAGGTGGCAGATGGAATAGTTTAGAACTACTTCATCTTTCTTAAGTTTCTTCTAAGTTGACCTAATGTTAGGTGAGAGGGGTATATTAAAGTCAGTTAGCACTATTGTGGTACTGTAAATTTCTTTAATTCTGTTGACTGTTGCTTTATGTATTTTGCAGGTCTATAATTTGGTACAAAGATGTTGACCAAAGTTATGTCTTCTTGATCAACTGAGCCTTTAATTATTATAGAGTGACTGACTTCCTGATCTTGTATAGCCTTTTCCATCTTGAAGTCTATTCTATCAGAGTTTTATCCCCTCTTCCTACTTTTTCATGAGGTAATTTGCTTAGTATATTTTCCCCAGCCTTTTATTTTTCCATCTATCTTTCTCCTCATTTCTTAGATACGTCTTTTATAAACAACATATTGATGGGCTTTATACATACTGCTACTCTTTTTTTCTCTTAATTGGTGTATCTAATACATTCACATTAAGTGTGATTGCTGACAGGCCAGGTTTTATTGTTGCTATTTGCTGTGGTTTTTTTTTTTTTATTTCTGTTTTTCTTGTTGTTGTTGTTTTTGGTTACTATTGTCTGTCCTCTTTCTTTGGTGTGTCTAATACACTTTTTTAAAAATCTGGTTAATTGAGAACTTGAGAATGAAAACTTCAAGTAAAAAAATAGATCTGGGTGAAGGTTTTCCTTGTTGTTATTTTTCCTGTTGTTACAAAGTGAATTTACTATTTACTGTACTTGAAATCACTTATAAGGAAAATATAATTTTGTAGTTATTAAAAGAAGTGAATTTAGTATAAATATTTTAATTTGTCTACAAAGGCATAATCAGTAAGAAAATAAAATAAGGAGTGATAAAAGCAATATAGGGAAAGGGCTTCTGTCGTGAAGTGGCACACAGTAGGGCAACTCTATTGCTTTACGTGCGGAATCGACATCAAGAGATTTTGGAAGTGTAAATTTTGTTTACTGGGCAGCTGGTGATCACGGGTACCCAACGCCCTTAAAAAAAAAAGCAATATAGGGAATAGCGATATGCCATTTATTTAATACTATTCCTTAGTAGCTTATTTTTTCCATTGACTATTACATAATGCTGTTATTTAAAGCAGATAGTTTCTCCACTTATATTATAATTTAAACCTATAAATCATGAGCAATCAACTTAATTAATAATGCTCAGAATTTTAATTATATTGTGACCATGCATTAATAAGCATAGTATTACAATAGAGTTGATTCTTTATTGTTTTCCTATTTTGCTTTGCCCTATTTAACCTAACTGCTATGGAATTGGGTAATGTTCTCAAATTGCAGACACAAATTAAAACTAATCAAATACAGAAGATTGACTCACATATCGTGAGGCAGTGAGAGAAATGGGAATTACACTATTTTGGTGCTGCCTGTATATTTCAATAATGCAAATTATAGCCAGTATGACTATTGATAATTTTAAAAATAATTTTCCAAAAATGTATGAGAATAAAGACACACTAGGAAACTATCACTTGATATTATAGAATAGCAAATATCTTACACTGGATAAAGTTCACTCTTTTTAGAGTAAGAAAAAAAAAAGTCATAGAAATACCTTATTTTGGCTTCATTTAGACTAACAAAATTTTACCCATGGTCCTTTTCCATTGCATTTAGAAAGTTGGTTGTTGTTCTTGTTGTTGTTAGGTACCACTGAGTCATTATGACTCAAAAGCAGCCTTGAACAACAGATCTGGACCCTGTCCCATCCTATGCCATCCTCACAATCTCTGACACACTTAGGCCCATTGCTGCAGTCACTATGTAAATCTTTTTTCCAATATTATTGTTATTATTATTATTAATTTTCATTAAAATTAACAGAGATTTTGAATTTCCATTCATTCATTGTTGCACTTTTCTCCCTGCCCACCCCTCCCCTCCAGTTCGTTCTTTTTGGAAAGTAAAACTCCCTTCATTGGTGTACAATCCCTGCCCCCAAGTCCACTCCACTAAGCAGCCTTAATTCTGGACTCATGTCATGAGAGTAATACATAATCATATATACTTGACATAGGGGCTTGGAGGGGGGGAGGGACTGAGAAAGATAGACTAAATTATGTATACTGCATTGAAACAGATGAGAGCGAGAACTGTTTAAAAGGTATTTATGTAAATCTATCTTAATAATATTCATCTTTTTGCTGAAACTCCGTCTTTCTAAGTAGATGGCCTTTCTAAGAAATAATCTCTCTTAGTAACATGCCTAAAGGATAAAACAAATCTTTCCCAGCCTTGTCTCTAAGGAGCGCTTTGAGTGCACTTAGCCCAGATATATCTGTTTGTTCTTTTAGTGGTTCATGGGATATGCAGTACTCTCCTCTAACACCATAACTCAAAGACTTCAATTCTTCTTCTATTGTCCTTATTCATTGTCTAGCTCTCATATTCATACCAAGTGATTGAAAAAAGAGCAACACCTAAATCAGCAGTGTTTTAGTTTTCAAACCAACATCATCGTCCTTGACTTCATATTTTGCCAATTTATTTTATCTTCAGATTTCCTGACTGCTGGTCTGAAGGGTGTTGAGTATGAATCCAACTAAGATTAAATTATGGATAATTTCCATCTTTTTCCCAGCTATAATGATATTGCTTATGATGTCGGATGGTGATCTTCTTGTTGTTAAGATGCAATTCATATTGAAAGGTGAACCTTTGATCTTCTGAAGTGAGATATTCAAGTCCTCCTTACTTTCACCAAAGTTGTGTCATTTGCTTATGTTAGGTTGTTGATCAGGCTTCCTCCTACCCTGATACCATCGTTCTCTTCATAAAGTCCAATTGCTTGAAAGATTTGCTCAACGTACTAAGTGAATAGATATAGAGAAAAGATATAACCCTGACACACCCCGTTCCTGATTTTTAAAGTATGCTGTGTTTCCTTACTCATTTTGGGACAACAATTTGGTCAACTGGGTCTAGGTATGAGTTTCTTATGAGCAAGTGTTTTAGGATTCTCATTTTTCTAAATATTAGAAAAAGTTTGTTATGATCCACAAAGTCAATATTCACTGAAGGGGGGGGGCGAAATCACTGAGGTGCCATCAAGTGGATTAGGAGAGATAATGAAAGTAAGAAGCAGTAACATTTTTGTTTTTTGGGGGTGGTTTAGCAGCAAAATGCTACAAACATTATTCTTTGCAGAAAAATAATATTATATTTCAAAAAACCCATCACTGTTACTGACCTCATATACTATTATCAGTGTTAAGATATTTTAATATTTTTTATTTTTAACAGCATTCACTTCTATGAAATTATGCATACATTGTTGCACTGATGTACATTTTGTTTTATACAATCTTTCTATACACTGTATTTTATATAATGAATTACTATAGATCTGTTCCTTTTATCCCCTTGAATCATACCTATTTCTTCAACATTACACCCCCAAAAATCTCTGCTAATTCTCCTTTGGCTTGTTCCTTGTAGTATTCTTGGTTTATTCATTTCATTTCTATTCTCCCCTTTCCTCCGTCCCTCCTCAGTTACATTCTTATCTTCATAGTAATGGTCTTATGCAGTATTTCTTCTTTTGTGACTGAGTAGTTTTGGTTGTTTTTTTTTTTCTTTTCAATATATTATGCTCTGAAGACTCTTTCATCTTATGTTGTACTTTGTGACTAATTTTTAGTGCTATATAATATTCCATTGTGTGAATATACCAGATTTTTCTATTCATGTATTTGTTGATAGACATTTGGGTTGTTTCCATTTTCTTACTATTGTATATAATGCTACTATGAATATAGATGTACAATTAAAATTGTGTGTTTGCTTATATTCCTCAATAGGTATTATTTTTGTGTTCTTTGCCTTATTTTCTCCTACTTTTCCTTCTTTCCTGTCTTCCTTCCTTCATTTTTTTAATCTTCTCTTTTTTTGTCTGTCCAGCATAGGACATAAAAACTCATAGTAATTTGTTATTGTTAGATGTTTTCATTGGTGACTAAACAAAACTTAAACATAATAATCAGGGTTTGGGGTTTGGGGGTTTTTTTTTTTTTGGTTTTTTAAAATTTTTTTTAATTTTTATTGGTTTTCATATAATCCCTTTACTTTATGTTTCATTATACATGTATTTTGGTTTATACAGTTGTTTTATATACATTGTGTTTCATTAATTGCATGGTGTTTGTGCAATAATTCTTTTATATTTTGTATCATTAATTGCCACTGATTTTTGCCTTTTATCACCCCTCTTTTCAAGTCCCCATTGATCCTTTCCCAATCCTTCACGTCACCCATCTACCAACCTCTACCATCACAGGGATTGTTTTTGCTCCTTTCCCTTTTCTGCCTCCATTTTCTGCTTTCCCTCTCCCCCCTCCTTTCCCCTCTTTTTTAAAATTTATTGTTAATTTCAGTAAAAATTTACAGAGACTTTGGATTTCCATTCATTCATTGTTGCACTTTCTCCCCCTCCCAACCCTCCCGCTTAGTACACTACCCTCTTCTAAAAGTAAAACAAAAATTCTTTCATTGTTTTACAAACCCTCCCCCAGTTCCAATCCACCATGGAGCCTTCACTCTAGACACCTATCATGACAAAAATACCTAATCACATATCCCTTTTGAACAATTTCCCCCCTCATCTGTTTCAATGTAGTATAAATTATTGAACCACTCTTTCTCAGTCTCCCCACACCCCCAATGTCATTCCTGTTTTACAACAGTGGCACCATGCAGTATTTGTCCTTTTGTGACTGAGATACTTCACTTAGCATACTGTCCTCCAGGGTCACCCATTTTGAATAATATTGCATGAGTTCCTTGCTTTTCAATGCAGGGTAGTATTCCATTGTGTGAATATACCACAACTTCTCTATCCATTCATTTGTTGATGGGAACTTAGGTTGTTTCCAACTCCTTGCTATTGTGACCAAAGCTGCAATAAATATGGGTGTGCAAATAATCAAGTTTTTATAATCAATTACATAAACTTAGCTTGCTCCCTGGAAATCCTTTATTAGTAGTAGTAATAAATCTATGATTGTTTATCCGGCATTTAGTACATATTTCAATAAAATATTGCCAAGAATTAAGTAATTATAATAATGAGCTCTGGTGACATAGTGGCAAGAAACTGCTCTACACTCCTAAAGTCATATAGTTCAAGGCCACCAGCTGCTCCATGGGAGAAAGATAGGCAATTTTCTCCCATGCAATTAAGTGTCTCTGAAAATCTGCCAGATATGGTTTGGTTCTGACTGGAGGTTACACAACAACAATGAAAATCATGATAAAACACATTGCAGAATATAAGGATTCATTACTAAGTAAATTAAGTAAATGTAAGTTTGTTTTTTTTTAAATTTCACTAGATCTACAACATTTACAATATTATAACAATAATGGTAGATACCTCAAGCAAACATATATGAGAACATTGTGTTTGGAAGCATTGTGAAATATATTCACATGAGGCTATTAGAAATCATACATGAAAAAAAAAAGAAATCATACATGATATAGCCTGATCATTGATCATATCCCAAAATAACTGCTCATTTTTACTTTCACTCCTAAATCATAATTACCATTTGCCTTGTCCAGAGCAATCACATATTTTCAAATATATCTTCACCCCCCCTTGAAATACCAAGTGCTATTGATAAACTGGCCAATTTCTAAGTTTGTAGATCTAAAAATTTCTAAGTTTGCAGATCTGAAATAAAATATTTTTTAAACAATTAAAAGAAAATAAACCATCTAATGTTGTTATGTGCTGTCGGGTTGACCATGATTCATAGAAACCCTATGAAAAATAGCTCAAACCTGCCCTATCTTGAGCGAATCTCACTGTCTCTTATACAACTGTCTGCATTTTCACAGTCATCATGTTAATCCATCTCATCCAGGATTTTCCTTTCCTGCACTGACCTTCCTCCCTTCCAAGCATGATATCTTTTCCTGGGACTCGTTCCTCCTGATGATATGTATAAAGTGTGTGAGACAAAGTTGGACAAATATTAAAACTTTATAACTGGAAAAGTATAGCAACAAAACCTTAGCTATTATGGAAAAAATAAGAAGAAACAAAACATCTACTTAAGATTTTCACTATATGCATAAAAAAATCAGAAAGATATTTTATATAAAAACATAATGATGTTTTGGGGTTTTTCCCCCCCTTGTGGGTGTTTTCCTAGAAGTATTTGTTCAACTTAAATAATCAGATATTGTATCAATCATAAGTATGATGATAATAATTTCTACAATTACATTATAGATATAGTTCATTTCCATATTCAGCTGTATCAACTTTCTTGGAAAAGAGAACAAATATGAACCATTTCCAATCTGTTGGCCAGACAACAATCCTCCAAATTTCCTGGAATAAGACTGGTGAATGCATCAAAGGCTGTGTCTGTTAATTGAAATAAGTCAATTGGTATCTTATCAATTCCGGGGGCCTTTTTTTTTGCCAATGCCTAAAATGCAACTTCTACTTTCTCCTTCATTACCATTGGCTCCTGTTCATATGGTACTTCCTGAAATTTTTCATTGTCAAACAATTCTTTCTCGTACAGAGCCTCTGTGTATTACCTCCATTTTCTGTTGAGGCTATCTAGGTCATTCAATATATTGCCCAGAGCACCTTTCAATATAGTGACATGAGGCTTAACTTTGTTTTTTAATTATTTCATCTTGAGAAATGCAGCATGAGTTCTTCCCTTCTTATTCTCCAATTCCAGCTCTCTGAACATTCCATTATAATACTTTGCTTTGTCCTCCTGAGTTGCCCTTTGAAATGGTCTTTTTAGCTCGTTCACTTTGACATGTTTTCCTTTAGCTTTGGCTTCTCAATGCTCCAGTGCAATCTTTAGAGTCTTTTCTGATATTCTTTTCAATTTTTTCTTTCTCTTTTATTTTTAAAATGGACTTGATATCATTCTGCAAATTATTTAGGTCTTCAATCAATGATCATGAAATTCAGATGGAATTGATTCAAGATATAGCTTGGTTCTTGTGGATTTATTTTCATTTTCTTCAGCCTCAATTTTAATTCGCCTATGAGTAATTCTGACCACCGTCTGCCCCTGGCCTAGTTTGGACTGCTGATATTGAGCTTCCACAAATTTGGTCAATCTGATCCCTGTGAACTGCACTGGGTGAGATTCATGCGTAAAGTCATCTTTTAGAAAAAGTAATTGCAAGAAATAAGTAACTGTAAATACAATATTCAGTTATTCTATTTCCAGCTTTATTTCTATCACCAAACTTATATTTTCCTTCTTCACTCTTTCCTATTTTGCATTACAATGACCAGTTATCATTAGCACATCCATATTGCATATTTGGTCAGTTTTGGACTGGAAAATTTGGTAAAAATTCTTAATTTCTTCCTCTTTGGCTCTAGATGTAGGAATCTATATTTGAATAATAATAGTATTAATAGCTCTTCCTTGTATGCATATGGATATTATCCTATCACTCACAACATTGTACTTCAGGATAGAACCTGACATTGACTGTTTGACTATGAACTTGATGCTATTCTTCCTCTGTTTTTCATTCCCTGCATAGTAGATCATATGATTATCTGATTCAAAGTTACCGAAGCTGTTCCTTCACATCTTACTAATGACTAGTATGTCAATATTCATGCATTCCATTTCCATTTTAGCAGTTTCAGTTTGCCAACACTCAAGCTACATACATTCCATGTTCCAATTGTTAAACAATGTTTGTTATTGATCTTCCTTATTTCAGCTAATTTCAAATCTGGGCTCTACCACTACACTACTATACTATCCTCTTTGTTTAGTGTTCATATATATTTTTGAAGGTATATTATTTAGGAAGTAGATGTTACCTCACCTGTCAATCAGCAAGTACCACTAAACTCTGTTCATGATGGGAAATCCCTACGGCATTTGACACACCAGTAGCACAGATTTCAATATCACAGCAACCTCAGTTTATCTCAGCACAGCAGACAGAAAAGTGCTACACCATTTAGAATAATGGTCTCGCTGAATACAATTAATATCCTACTGACTTTTAAATACAAGGCTCACCCTCCAGATTCTATTCGTCTACATACACAAGAGGCTTCCCACACACAGATGATCGTAAATGAAATCACAAATAGTTAATTAGTGTACACTTAATAGGTAGCACCATTAGAAATGTCCAGTGTAAACCCAGTTTTCAATTAAATTAAAAAACAAAAACAAAATAAAAAAAAAAGCCCACACAAACCCAAAAAAACCAAACAAAGCCATTTACCCTTTAGGATCCATCTGTGCCAAGCTGGAGGTTGACCTTTAAGCAGAACCCAACTGACTTTTAAATACAAAGGTCTGCCCACCAGATCCTGTTTGTCTATATGAGAGGCTTCCCTCCCAAGCTGATTTATTCACATTCCCAAGAAAGGTGATCCAAATGAATGTGGAAATTATTGAACAATATCATTGATCTCACATGCAAACAAAATACTTTGAAGATTATTCAAAAAGAACTGAAACAGTACATAGATAAGGAATTTAGAAGAGGTCATCACAGCAAGGATATCATTGCTAATGTCAGGTGAATCCTGGATGAAAGTAAGGAATTCCAGAAGAATTTGTACTTTATTGACTATTCAAAAGTGTTTGACTGTGTAGATCATGGCAAGTTGTTACTGAGGTTGAGAAGAATGGAAATCCCAAAGCTCTTGATTTTGCTCATAAGGAACCTATACCCGGATCAAGAAGCTTTTGTGTGAACAGAGCAGGGGAGCTCCGCATGTTTTGGAATTGAAAATGGAGTGCACCAGGGTTGTACTCTTTCTCCATACCTATTCAGTTGGTATGCTGAGCAAATTATCTAGAAATTGTACATGAGGACAAGTGTCATCAGGATTGGGGGAAGAATCATTAATAACTTGTGTTATGCAGATGACACAACTTTGCTTGCTGAAAGTGAGGAGGGCTTGGAGGACTTGTTGCAGAAGTTCAAGAAATGCAGCCTTCAGTATGGATTACATCTCAATGTCATGAAAACAAAGACTCTTACCACAGGAACAACTGGCAGCATCGTGATGGATAGAGAGGATGCTGAAACTGTAAACAGCTTCATCTTGCGTGGATCTACAATTAACACACTTGGTACCAGCAGTCAGGAAATAAGGAGACACATTGCACTGGGGAACTCTGCTCTTAGGTACCTTTGCAAATTATTGAGGAGTAATGATGCTAGTTTGAAGACTAAGGTGTGTCTGATTTAGGCCATAGTCTTTCCAATTACTATTTATGCATCTGAGATCTGGACATTGAATAAAAATGAAAGAAAAAGAATTGACGCCTTTGGGCTGCGGTGTTGGAGAAGAGCACTGAACATCCCATGGATGGCCAAGAAAACGAACAGATATTTCTTGGAGAAGATACAGTCAGAGTGTACTTTGGAGGCAAGAATGATGAGGCTTTGCCTCATATACTTTGGACATAACGCTAGGAAGTGCTATGTTTTGGAGAAGGACATAATGTTGGGAAGGATGGAGGGTTGGCAAAGGAGAGGAAGACCTTCAACCATGTGGATTTATATGATGACTGCTGCAATGGCTTCTTGTGTGTCAGGAAGTGTGAGGATGGTGCAGGATCGAACAGAGTTCAGAACTTTTGTTCATAGGGTCACAATGAGTCATGCTCAATTCAATGGCACCTAACAATGACAACAACAACATAGTGCACTTATGAATACTTGTTACTTTTAAGTTTTCTGTTAGAGAAATGAACACAAATATTTATATGTACACTATCAAAAGTAAAGGAAATCAGTTACTCAACTGTTGATCTGGTAATTAAAAGGTCAATGGTTTGAATCTACTAGAAGTTCTATGGGACAAAGATAAGCAATCTGTCCCATACAATTTTAAAATACTAGAACTCCTATATGGAAGTTGTGTTTTATCATGTAGGGTTGTTACAATTTGAAGGGGACTAGATAAAGTTGTGTAGTCTTTGTATGACAATAACTGCTTGAAAGAAAGACTGGGATGATACACACACTTCTCTTAAGATTTTGTTATGGTAGTTACACTGTTTATTGAAGAACATAATGTTTGGAAACATAGAGTGTTGCTGAGGGTGAGGAAGAGCCTCAGTGTCTTTAATTGGTACAGTGGCTGCACCAGTGAGTTTAGCAACAGTAAAGATTGTGAGGAAGGCACAGGGTCCAACAGGATTTCCTTATGTTGCACATACTCCTTCTCTGATTAAGAGGTAATGAGACACCATCTGACAACAACCACATCTAAATGCAAAGAAAGTGTGAATGACAAGAAGAAAAGATTTCATTTTCTCCCTGCATTACCAGAAGTTATTTCAAGTACAGAAATAAAAATATTTTTTTAAATATTGTTGCTATTGTTAAGTGTCATCGAGTTATATTTGACTCATAGTGACCCTATGAACAAAAGACCTGACACTTGTATAATTTTGGTCATTTCTCCATGTTCATAGAGTTTCCGGAGGCAAGCTATCTTAGAAGTGGAGGCAACTTCTGCTTCCAAGCTTGTTTTAATCGGGGAGCTCCACCAAACACTGTCCACCATGGGGAACCATTGTCACATTTGGCACATCAGTGTCACAGTGTTCAGCATCACAGCAACCGCAAGTTACCTCTGTACAGCAATGCACAGACCAGTGCTATACCACTTAGAAGAAGGTTTGACAAAAACCAATTTAAAGTAGCCCATTTTTAAATAATGGATAAATATTAACTCATATTAAAATTTATTTACAGACTATCAAGGGCTTTATTTTAATAGGTTTTATGTTGATTGATGGAAATGTAGCTGCTTCATGGGGCACCACTAATCCAAAGAGAGACAACCTTTTTATTGCTCATTCAATGTTGACATTCACATTTTAATATTTATAGGTGCCATGTAGTTGGACTCTACTCACAGTGATACTATGTACAGCATATCAAAGCCTTCCTTAATCCTATGTCTTCCTCACAATCTCCTTGATTCTTAAATCCATTTATAGAATCACTTCTTCAATTTACCTCCTTGTCCAAAGGAAACTCAGTTTCTTACCAATAAGCCACCAGAACTCACTGCTAATGATATGAGACAAGATCTCAAATTTGTTTGTTCTTTATTTCAGTCATGATATATTCAATAGTATTTGACACCAGCATTTTTCCATACACACACACACATACATATATATACACTTACATATGGAAGCAGGAGTATGTATACACACACACATATGGAAGCAGGAGTGGCATCCACTTCTTAAACAACATGCCTCTGGAAACTCTATGAACTTTGATAAATGTTTATAGTTGTAGGGGGCTTCAGGCCTTTTGTTCACATGGTCACTATGAGTCATGCTCGACTCAAAGGCAATCAACAACCATAGATAGATAGATAGAGATATAGATAGACATAGATATACAGATAGACATTTATAATCACACAAAGATAGACATTTATAAACACACACAGATAGACATATATGGACACACAGATAGACATATATTAACACACACAGATAGACATATACACAGAGAGAGAGAGAGAGAGAGGAAGAGTGTGTCTTTTTCCATCAAGATTTAAAGCTTGGAAATCCTGTGAGCAATTTGTTTCTCATTCTGCGGAATTGTTATTAAGCTAAATGAAGTAGATAGCAGTGGCTTGATTAGGGACTTATACTGCCACACTCACAAGCATGGAGAGCAATGCTGACCCAGCATTTAGGGAGTTATACTGCCAACCCAAAGGCAGGGTGTTTGAATTCAGCAGCTCTTCTGTGGGGATCAGATGGGCATTCTCCTCCTGTACATTTTACACTCTCTGAAAACCCTCTAATCGGTTGCTTCTGACTATGAAGTGAAGTAAATGAGATGTCTACATTCACAAAATATGAAATAATTGATAGTGTCATGCACTGGGCGAGATACCTCTTAATTTTGTAAAGTGACATCTTTGCAATTTATCACTTTAACGAGTCCTTCCACAGCAGATCAACCCAGTGAAAGAGAAGTTTTGATTTCTTGACTTCTACTGTGTACGTTGATTGTTCTTGTTAGATGCTGTTGAGACTAGTATGACTCATAATGACCCTTTGAACAAAAAAATCTGAAACCTGCTCTATCCCACAACATCCTCACAGTTCCTGATACACAAAAGACCGTTACAGCAGTCACCGTATCAATTCACCTGATTGAGGACCTTCTCCTTTGCCAACCTCCACGCTTCCCAGCATCATGTTGATTGTACATTAAAAAAAATCACATTCTTGACAATTTATACTTTTGCTTTATTACAATGTTGACTATTGGCCAGTTGTGAGCATCTCGATTTAATTGGTGTTGAGATTCAATTCACGCTGAAAGCTGTCGTCTTTGATATTTTCCTGTAACTGCTTCAAATCCTCTTTAATTCCCACAAGTAAAGTAACATCCTCAGCAAAACACAGGTTGTTGATGACTCTTTGTCCAATCCTGAAGCCGCATTCTTCTTTGTGTAATACATTATCTATGATTCTTTGCTCAGCATAAACACTGAATAGACATGGAAAAAGTATTTAACCTCGATGTACACTTTTCCTGATATTCAACTGAGCAGTATCTGCTTGTTCTTATCTAACTACTGATATTTTGTTTGTATGCAGGTTCCACATGGGTACAATTAAGTAATTTGGATTTAAAATTATTTTGATGATATTTATTATGAGTTGAGTCAGCAGATGACTTAGTCGACAATAACATACAAAACTCAAATAACACTATAATATCTTGATTCACTCTTTGATTTCTTATAAGCTATGCTTTTATATACTTGGGATTCCTTATAACCTGTAATGTAGTTTGTGTTGACAGTGAAGGTATCCTGCTTTTTACAGCCATGCATAAGTGTTAGTATAGCAAACATATTCCAGATTCTATTCTCTGGGAAGAGGAAAGAAAGTTCTGGGTTGTTTGTAATGATTAAGTAAGTACTTAAATGTGATGTTCCCACCACAAATCATTTGGTTAAACTTGTTATGTTCCTGTCTTTTCGTATGGATGTCAGGAACTACAATCCTATTATAAACTCAAAAGGTAGTGAGCTGAGAATATTTAATGAACAACATCATTAATTATCAGTTATATTACTATCTCTCAAAATCAAATGCATGCATTTTTATATTAATATTTTTACAGTGATAAAACGTACACACACACACATATATGTTGGTATTTTAAATAAATTGTGTACACCAAAACAGGCATCAGAAAATTTTACTGTGGAAAGGTAAACTTCAAATATACAGTAAAGAATTCTGAATAGGAACCTTATTGTAGGTAGTCATAATATTCGTGTATTAAAACACTTTAATCCATTGTGATAGATTATTTTTTATCAATACAAATTTTTCTGGAGACAAGAAAGCATAAACTTCATTTGATATTATTTGACAAAAGATCACTTGAAGTATTATCTATCACCACAAGAGGCTTTAATACCATGAACTCATAAATTTGTATCACTTCAATAGATTGTTAAACAATGATGGATGTTGTAGGAAATAAGCCAATATTAGTAAATTACATTACTGACTTTGAAATCTTTTATATTCTAAAGCTATAACAAGTTGGTTTTTAAAATAAATTGCATATGTAAACTATGTAACAAATCACTACCTTTCTGGAAATGTTAATATAAAATATATATTTCACTTGTATGTTATAAGTATATCAACTTACATATGATTTCTGGTGGCCTAGTGGACTACCAGCTGGTTCACAGTAGAATCATAGGCAATTTCAGCCCATGCAATTTACAGCCTCTGAAAACCTATCAAAGGATGAGCCCTGAGTGTGTTCCAATTCAACATAACGACAACAATTTACAGAATATGCTATTGCTAAGTGTTGGTAAGTCTGTACCGATTCATAGCAACTCTATTTCAGTAATAGATAGTTTTGTCTGATTACAGCTCGCTGATGATGCTGTGTCCTTCTCACAGTCTCCTTTGTTCTTGAGTCCATTGCTGCGGTCAACATCACTGAACATCTTCTTCACTGATCCTCTAATTTACCAAGTATGTTGTTTTCTCAAGTACATTATCTTCCTAGTCTCATTTTCTTAAAAATATAAGTATATATAAGCCCTGAGTCATTATATAGAAAGGAATTGGCAGATACAGAGGAATTTAAAGAAATAACATATGAGCAAGAGCCTATGGTGATGAAGGAAGAAGTTCAAGCT
>NW_006399909.1:5618182-5619467 GCF_000299155.1 Elephantulus edwardii
AGCTGCTCCATTGGAGATGAAATGGGCAATCTCCTCCTATGCGATTAACAGTCTCTGAAAACCCTCCAGGAAGTCAGTTATGGGTCAGTTTTGACTCTACAGTACACAACAACAACAACACCTATGTATAGTTACAAAGGATGTACACGTAGTTGTGGTTGGGGTTGTTGTGTGCTTTCAAGTTGTAACTGACTCATAGTTATCCTTTTCTCACGGAGCATTTACTATATTCTAACATTGTGAATTTGGAATTTCAACACAAATTTTTGCCTTTAGGCCATCAGATCCCTTTTTATTATTAATTCTGAAAACCTGCCGTAGGGTCAGCTCTATTTATACGTATGATATATAAGTTGTTATTGTTGTTGTTGTTAGGTGCCATCAAGTACAACTCAGAGAGAGATCCTGTGAACAACAGATCTGAATATTATCTTCTCCTGTGTCATCCTCACAATCTCTTACATACTTGAGCCTATTGCCACAGTAACCCTGTTAATCCATCCAAATTAATGTTTTCCTCTATTTTCCTGACCAGTTCAAGCATGGAATAACATCCAAGGAATAACATCTCCTAGCAACATACTCAAATTATGTGAGATGAGGTTTGTCTCCCAAGAGTACTCTGGCTGCACGTTCTCCAAGATATATCTATTTACTCTTTTAACAGCCCATGGGATATTTAGCACTTTGCTCCAATTCCACAACTCAAAGGCATTAATTTTTTTACCATTCTTATTCATTTATCAGTTCTCATAGAAACTGATTGAAAGGTCATGGTTTGAATTATATACATATGTATATATGTGTGTGTGTATGTATGTGTGTGTGTGTATATATATATATATTTATGTGAGTGTGTGTGTGTGTGTGTGTGTGTGTGTATCCCAACTGAGTACAGAAACTACAGAACAGTATCATTGATTTCACATGCAAGCAAGATTTTACTGAAGATTATCCAAAAACGACTGGAACAGCAGATCAACAGAGAACTACCAGAAGTCCAGGCTGGAAGGGGTTGTGGTACTAGGGATATTGTCGCTGATGTTAGATGGATCTTAGCTGAAAGGAAGGAATACCAGAAGAATGTCTATCTGTGTTTCATTGACTATGGAAAGGCATTTGACGGTGTGGATCATAACAAACTGTGGCTGACTCTGAGAAGAATGGAAATCCCAGAACATTTAATGATGTTTATGGGAAACCTATACTTGGACCAAGAGGCAGTCGTAAGAACAGAGCAATGTAACACCGCATGGTTCAAAATTGGGAAGGGCGTATGCCAGGG
>NW_006399909.1:5620542-5647619 GCF_000299155.1 Elephantulus edwardii
TAGTCATTGCAATTAATTGCTATGCATCAGAGAGCTGAACAATGATGAATAAGGATGACAGAAGATTTGATGCCTTTGAGTTGTAGTCCTGGAAAAAAGTATTGAACATACAATGGACTGCTAAGATAAAAATGGGTCTGTCCTGGAGAGGGTGGAACCAAGCTGCTCCTTGGAGGCAAGGATTTTGAAGCTCCATCCGACATGCATTGGCCATGTTGCCTGGAGGCCACAGTCTTTGGAAAAGGAAGGACATTATGCTTGGAAGGGTGGAGGACACAACAAACGAATAATCTGTTTGTTGAACTATGTCAATTCGTATGCCATCAGTTCCTGGGGTCTTATTTTTTTTTTTTCCCAATTCCTTCAGAGCAGCTTGGACTTCTTCCTTCATCAGAAAAGACTCTGGATTATATGTTATTTCATAAAATTCTTCCGTGTCAGCCAGTTCTTTTTTTGGTATTGTGTGTTTATGTACTTCATCCATCTTCTTTTGATGCTTCCTGGCTCATTGAACATTCTGCCCACAGCTTCCTTTAGTATTGCAACTCAAGGCTTTAATTTGTTCTGTAGTTCCTTCAGCTTAAGAACTGATGAGTGAGTTCATTCCTTTTGATTTTCCAACTCCATCTCTTTGCACATCAAGTAATACTCTGTTTTGTCTTCCCATGCTACCCTTTTAAATTTTCTGTTCATTTCCTTAACATCTTGATTTCTTCCCTCTGCTTTGGCTTCTCTGCACTGTAGTGCAATATTCAAAGTCTCTTTTGACATCCATTTTGGCCTTTTCTTGTTTCTCTGTCATACTGTTATGTACTATATTTAGGTACTATATATTAGCTGTATCTCTAATGTTTTACTATATATGTGATAAGACTTGCAATTACAGCTAATTTCCCCTATAAAGTTTTCCAATTATCACCCATATTGGAAGAGAGTGTTACTGTTAGCAACCTTAACGTGTCTGGCTCCACGTGTCCTTATATACATCACACTGAAGTGACATGTATTTGTTGTCTTCATTATTATTATTGATATGTGTTGGTTCATATTTACAATCTATTATGGCAGTCTTTCTCACTTGTAGCACAAATTTGTATTTCTTCCAGTTGATTGACTAGGTATTGTCTTCCAAAGTTGTTGACCAAAGATATAATGATTCCAGAATCTTATTCTTCTGTGGAAACAGCAGTTGATATTCTGTCAATTCCTATTATTATTATTGTTATGTACCATCATATTGGAATCAACACATAGCTGACATGCCAGTGGATTTTCAGAAGCAGTAAATTGCAAGTGAAGAGATTTCCTACCTCTCTCCAGCAGTGTACCTGAATACAAATTAGATGCCTTTAAGTTAGTAGTACAGTTCCTCATTTCTAGGCCACCAGAGTATAGCACCTCTCTTTACCTCTAGGCCACCAGAGCCCTGTTAACCTCTGTTACCTTCAGCCTACCTGCTACTCTATTTTTTCAGTATCAGCAGTTCTTGTCCATATGTTCCTCCTTGAAACTGCTTATCACTGATGAATTATTTTAGTACATTGAATATTCCATCTTCTTTTGATGCCTCATGCATCATTCAATGTTTTATTAATAGATACTTTAATACTGATACAAGAGGCTTGTGTTTTCTCTTAAAAGGCTACATATGCTATCATTTGTTACACTTAGTTGAGTTGAAGTTAACTATGTATATACCTTAAGACAGAAAATATTCAGTAATTAGGTTATATTTATTGAAAATCTTTGTAAAACCAAAGGATGTGGGAAAATATGATAGAATTTAGAGATAAAATTTCCTCCTGCAACACTGCAAATACATCTATATTTCCTTTCCTAATACATTTATATACTTAGAAACAGCTATGTGGTTCAATAAAGTTCAAGCTCATAAAGCCAAAGGCTTCTTTCAGATAATACTTAATGTAAACTTATTTTTTCCCCCACTTAGAATCAGGAAGAATTTGTACCTAAAATATACACGAAAAAATGTCAGTTTGAAATTCTGAAAGGGTGAATTTATTAGTGAAGAGAAAGTTTTCAAACTCATGCAATTTCATACATTTCTAAATAATAACAGAGAAAAAAATTTATTAAAACGATTATATATCAATCATGGATATGAAACAAATGTTAAAAGAATTATTCACAATTACTCATTTCTCTTCAGCTAGAGTCAACTTATAGCTGAACCTTCATTGGGTTTTCAGTGGCTATAGACAGCTCGTTGTGGTTGTGTTTTGGTTGTGGTTTTTTGTTTGTTTTTGTTTTTTTCTCATCTATTGCTGCTGCCTGCCTGCCTTATGCCCACAACTTTGAGGTAGGGCTGGTAGAAATTGGATTGTGGAAAAGAATGCTGACTACCCCAAAGACTGTGAAAAGAACCAACAGGTATATCTTAGAGAAGGTGCAGCCAGAGTGCACCTTGGAGGCAAAGATAATGAAGCTTCATCTCACATACTTTGTGCCTGTTGCTAAGAAAACTTATTCCATGTAGGTGGAAATCATGCTTGAGAAGGTGGAGGGACAGCAAAGGAGAAGAAAATCTTCAACAAGTAGAATGACACAGTCAGTGCAGTAATGGGTTTAATTAAGAATGTCGGAGATTGTAAGGATGGCACAAGACAGGACAGAATGCGGATGGCACAGGAGAGGACAGAGTTTGGGTCTGTTGTTCATAAGGGTTGCCATGCATCAGATTACTCATTTTTCTCCCATAGAGGTGCTGGTGAATTTGAACCTACAACCTTTAGGATAGTTGCACAACTCTCTATGAACTATGAAACCAGAGATCTCTAATATACCTAAAAGGTCTAGTTATTGTCAGATGCCATCAAGACAACTACAACACATAGCCACACTATGAGGAGAAGTGAGCTTTGCCTTATTCTGTGTCATCTTCGTTTCTCTGTCCAGCTCCAGCTCAATGTGGAAGCCACTTTGTTAATCTGTCTCCCTGAGGGCAAACTCCTCTTGCACTGACCCTCAATTTTCTCAACATGATATTTCCTTTTTGGGATATCTTCCTCCTAAAAATATGCCCGAAGTAAGTGAGAAGAATTTTAACTATCCTCATTTCTAAGGAGCACGCTGGTTGCACTTTCTTCAAAACAGATTTATTTGTTCTTTTGACAGTCCCTTCAGTTCTCTTCATCAACACCACGATGTAAAGGCCTCAGCTCCTCTGCGGTCTGTATTAATTGTACCACTTTCATTAGGAGAGGAAGCAACTAAAAATATTCTGACCTGCATCACAGCCTACATTCTTTAATTTAGAACACTTAATTTATTAAAAATTAACTGAATTATTTTTAATTAAGTAATCAATCTCTAATTTTTAATTCTTTAGGTTTTGGGGAGGTTCTCGGGGCAGATTTCCTTAGTGCAACACATCTTCTGATTTCTTGGCTGTTGCTACCATGAAAGTTGATTGTGGAAACAAGTAAAATGCAATCATTAACAACATAAATTTGTATCTATCATGATGTTGCCCAATGGTCCAGTGGTGAGGGATTTGCTCTTGTTGAGATGTAACCCACGTTGAAGGCTATAGTGTTTGAATATTGGCAGTAAGTACTTCAAGACTTCTTCACTATCCACATCCAAGTTTGTGTCATTTACATAATAGAGGTTGTTGATGAGTTTTCCTCAAATCGTGCTACACATCCTTTACCATATTGTCCAGCTTCTCATACTGTGTTAGCATATAGAATGAATATGTATAGAGAAAGGATGTAACACTGATATACACCTTTTCTGATTCTATATGAGGCAGTGTTTCCTTGGTCTGTTTGGATTCTTCTTGAACTAACTGTAGATTTCACATGAACACAATTAATGGGATTCCCATTCTCAATGTTAGCAGTAGTTTGTTATGATCTATACAATAAAATGCTTTTCATAATCAATGTAACACAAGTAAACAACTTTCTAAAAACAAGGTGCTATTCCCTGGAGAAGGACATGATTTTGGACAGGTGGAAGAGAAGAAGACCAGGTGGATTGACACGATGAGTACTGCAGTGGGCTCTTGTGTGTAAGGAAGTGTGAGGATGGAACAGGACAGGACTAGGTTCAGATCTCTTTTATTCATAGGGTCCTATGAGTCGTACTTTACTCGATGGCACCTAATAACAACAAACAACTTTCTAGTGTCTTCTGCTTTCAGCCAAGATCCATTTGAAATCAGAAATAATATCCGTATGTCACAGCCTCCTGTGAATCCACCTTGAATTCTGGGAGTCCCCCTACTGATGTACAGCTCCAGCAGATAGTTAATAACGTTCAGCAGTTTCCTTATCAGGTAGTGCCTAATAAGCACATCTGTTTTGATCGGATTTCATCTGACTCCTAAACAATTGAGTTCTCTAACAATTTATATAGCCCTAAATTTTGTCAATTCCTTCCTTGTCACTTGGACTTCTTTGTTCAGTTCTGTCAGTTTTTGACCAGATGCTACATCCTGAAATATTTCAATACTAACCAATTCTTTTATATAGTGACCCTGTATCCTTCCATCTTCTTTTTATACTTTCTTCATTATTCAAGATTTTCCCATTGTTGTTGTTATGTGCCATCGGGACACTTTTGACTCATAGCGACCCTATGTACAAGAGCCCTAAAGCCTATTCTATCCTGTGCCAACCTCACTGTCTCTGACACACTTACTCCCATTACTCCAATCGCTGAATTGATCAATCTCATCAAGGGTCTTCCTCTATTGTGCTGTCCCTTCACTCTCTCAAGCATGATGCCCTTCTCTAAGGACTGGTCTTTGCAACATGCCCAAAGTATGTAAGACGAAGCTTCAGAATCCTTGACTATAAGGAGCAGCCCTGTTTCATCCTCTCCAAGACAAATCTAGTTGTTCTCCTAGCAGTCCATGGTATATTTAACACTCTTCTCCAGCACTACAACTTAAAGGCATCAATTCACTTTCAATCATCCCTAGTCACTGTCCAGCTCTCTGATGCATAGCATGCAATTGTGAAGACTATGTCCCAGATTAGATACACCTTAGTCTCCAGGCTGATGTCATTGCTCTTCAGTACTCTGGAGAGGTCTCTTACAGTTGACTTTCCCAATGCAATTCGTCTCTTGATTTCCTGGCCGCTGGTACCAAGAGTGTTGACTGTGGAGCCAAGCAAATGAAAACTGTTAACTATCTTAATCTCTTCACAATCCATAATTATGCTGCCAATTGGCCCAGTGGAGAGAATCTTTGTTTTCTTGATGTTGAGCTTCAGTCCAAATTGAAGCCTGCAGTCCTTGACCTTATGTAGCAAGCATTTCAGGTCCTCTTCAGTTTCAGCAAGCAGGGTTGTGCCATCTTCATAAGGCAGATTGTTGATGAATCATCCTCTAATCCTGATGCCACATTCCTCCTCGTACAGCCCAGCATCCTGGCTGATCAGATCTGCATATAGATTGAAAAGGTATGGAGACAGAATACATCCCTAGCTGATGCCCTTCCTGATTTAGAACCGTGCAGTGTCTCCTTGCTCTGTTCTGACAACTGCTTCTTGGTTCAAGTATGTTTTTCTTGTTGTTTCTGTTAAGTGCTGTTGAGCCGTAAATGATTCATAGTGACCCTATGAATGAAAGACCTGAACACTTGTATAACTTTGGTCATTTCTCCATGTTCATAGATTTTCTGGAGGCAAACCATTTCAGGAGTGGATGCTACTCCTGCTTCCAAGCTTGCTTTACTCGGGAGCTCTACCAAACACTGTCCACCATGGGCAACCATTATCGCATTTGACATATCAGTGTCACAGTATTTAGCATCACAGAAATCACAAGTTACCCCTGTACAGTGATGCACAGACCAGTGCTAGACCACTTAGAAGACTGTTTGACAAATAAATAAAAATCTGAGTGCCTCAGATTAAAATCACTCTCTTTGGGTTTGGTAACATAACTTTCTGTCCGCTAGGCTAATGCAGCTTTCTCTGTATAGTCATTTTTATTGACAAGTGCCGTTGAGTCATAGATGACTTATAGTGACGCTATGAACGAAAGACCTGAACATTTGTATAACGTTGGTGGTTTCTCCATGTTCATAGAGTTTCCAGAGGCAAGCCATTTTGGAAGTGGATGCCACTCCTGCTTCCAAGCTTGTTTTAATTGTGAAGGTCCACACAATACTATCATTTTGCATAAGCAAGATCAAATGTTCTGGGATTCAGATTCTTCTCAGAGTCAGCCACATCTTCTTGTGATCCACACAGTTAAAAAACTTGCATAGTCAATGAATCACAGATAGACATTCCTCTGGTATTCTTTGCTTTCTGCCAAGATCCATCTAACATTAGCTATAATATCCCTAGTACCACGACCTCTTCTAAAACCAGCCTGCAATCTGGCAGTTCTGTTAACATGTTGCTTCAGTCTTTTTTGGATCATTTTCAGCAGAATCTTGCTTGCATGTGGTATTAATGATGTGTTGTTGTTATTGTTGTTATGTGCAGTCAAGGTGCTTGTAATTCATAGCAACCCTATGTACAAAAGCCCTAAACCCTGCTCTGCTCTATGCAAATCTCACTGTCTCCAACACATCCACCCTGATTACCCCAGTCACTGAATCAATCCACCTCATAGAGGGCCTTCCCCTCCTGCGCTGTCCCTTCACCCTCCCAAGCATGATGTCCCTCTGCAAGGACTTGTCCCTCCTTGCAACATGTCCAAAGTACGTCATATGAAACATCAAAATCCTTGCCTCCAAGAAACAGCTCAGTTTAACTCTCTCCAGTTTGTTTTCCTAGCAGTCCATGGTATGTTCAATACTCTTCTCCAGCACCACAGCTCAAAGGCATCAATTCTCCTTCTATCCTCCTTGGTCATTGTCCAACTCTCTGATGCATAACACGTGATTGCAAAGACCATGGCCTGTATCAGGCACACCTTAGTCTCCAGAGTGATACCACTGCTCTTCAGTACTGTGGAGAGGTTCCTAATAGCTGACTTTCCCATTGCAATACTTTTGTTTTTTTAAATTTCCTGGCTACTGGTGTCAAGAGTGTTAACTGTGGAGCCAAGCAAACTAAAGCTGTGAACAATCTCAATCTCTTTACTATTCATCCTGAGGCTGCTAATTGGTCCAGTGGTGAGAATCTTTGTCTTCTTGACATTGAGCCTCAATTCATATTGAAGGCTGCAGTCCTTGACCCTCTGCAGCAAGCACATCAGGTCCTCCTCAGTTTCAGCAAGCAGGGTTGTGTCATCTGCATAACACAGATTGTTAATGGACCTTCCACCAATCCTGACACCACCCTTCTTGTCATGGAATCCAGCCTCCCAGAAAATGGTATTGTTTGATAATTTCTGTGCTCTGTCAGGTCACCTTTCTTTGGAATGGGAACAAATATAAATCTGTTCCAGTCAGTTGGCCAAGTGACTGTCCTCCAGATTTCTTGGCACAACTTAGTGAGCACATCCAGGGCAGTGTCTGCTTGTTGAAATATGTCAGTTGGTATGCCATCCACTCGTGGAGACTTGTGTTTTGCCAATTCTTTCAGAGAAACTTGAAATTCCTCTTTGATCACCATAGGCTCTTGCTCATATGTTATTTCATGACATTCTTCTGTGTTGGTCAATTCCTTCCTTAAGTCTTGCAACTATAGACTAAATGTGCTCTTTAGTTCTTTAAGCTTGAGGAATAAGAAGTTTTATTTTTAATTCTTTTGGTTTTCTAATTCTAGCTCCTTGCACATTTCATTATAAAACTTTGTCTTTCAAGCTGCCTTTTGAACTCTTCCATTTATTGTCTTGCTCAGAAATCCTTTCCTTTGTTTTAGCTTCTTTTCATTCCACTGCAAA
Source organism: Elephantulus edwardii (assembly GCF_000299155.1). Classification (NCBI taxonomy): domain Eukaryota; kingdom Metazoa; phylum Chordata; class Mammalia; order Macroscelidea; family Macroscelididae; genus Elephantulus; species Elephantulus edwardii. Next base: position 5,628,361 of record NW_006399909.1, read on the forward strand.
TGTGAGTCTTTTCTGAGGTCCATTTTGGTATTTCCTTTCTTCTGTATCCATGTTATGACTTTCCACTTTCTCATGAATGATGTTTTTGTTCACTTATGCATAAACCATCAAATCTATTCTTGAGATGGTTTATAAATTCAGCTGTAAAACAATCAAGATCTTATTTTTATTTTCATAGACTTTTAAAAATATTCTTTACATTCAATTTGAACTTGTATATAATGACTTGATGGTCTGTTCCACAGTCTGTCCCTGACCTGGTTTTGAGTGTTGATACTGAACTTATCTAACAGCTCTTTCCACAGATGTAGTCAACCGAATTCCTGCGTAGTGCACCAGGTGAAGACGATGTACATAGCCACCAAGTCAGATTTTTGGTTATTTTTCTTCAGTGTTTACAATGAATAAATCATTCATTGTGTACATTCTAGAATTTCATTTCCAGCCTCATTTCTGTCAACTAGATTGTATTTCAATCTGCCAATTCTTCCTTTTTTTCCATCTTTGGCATTCTAGCCACCGATTACTATTGATGGATTTTTGTTGCAAGTTATATTAATTCCAAAATTCAAAATTTTATATAAATCATAAATTTCTTCATTTTTTACTTTGATGGAATAATTTGAATGATGGTTGTATGAACAGAACTTTCATAGAGATAGACATAAAGATAGATAGAGATGAGAGAGAGAGAGATGATAGAGATAGACAGCCTATAACTCATAGCACTGTACTTGAGGATAGATATGAAATGCTCATTTCACAAGGAGTGTAACATTCTTCTTCAATTTTTCATTTCTGACATACTGAATTACATGATTATCTCATTTACAATGGCCTTTTCTAGGCCATCTCAGCTCATTAATGCCTAGGATACCACATGTTATATGTTTAATTTAATTGTTTATAACTTCTAATAACCTAGATTAATACTTCATAAAATGTATGAACAAAATGTTAATGTATTAATGTGTATACACTCATTAATAATTAGATAAATGTATAAAAGGCTGTTGTTATTGTTAGGTGCCGTCGAGTCAAGTACAACTCACCATGACCCTGTGAACAAAGACCTGAATCCAGTCCTGTCCTGAGGCATCCTCACACTTCCTGACACACTACCTGAGCCTATTTCAGCACTCACCATGTTAATCTACTTGGTTGAAGGTCTTCCTCTACTTTTTCAACCCTCCACCCTTCCCAACATCATGTCCTTCTCCAAGGAATAGCAACTCCCAGCAATAAGTCCAAAGTATGTGAGGTAAGCCTTATCATTCTTGCCTACAAGGAACGCTCCAGAAGCACCCTTCCAAGACATATTTGTTCATTCTCTTAATCAACCTTTGGATGTTCAGTGCTTTTCTCCAACACCACAGCTCAAAGGTGTTAATTATTTTTCTGTCATCCTTATTCATTGTCCAGGTCTCAGATGCATAACTAGTAACTGGAAAGTCTATGGCCTGAACCAGACATACCTTAGTTCTCCAAGTGACATTACTGCTCCTCAATAATTTGAAATGGTCCCTAACTGCAGATTTCTCCAGTGCAATGTGTCTCCTTATTTCCTGACTGCTAGTACCACAGGTGTTAATTGAGGACCCAAGAACGATGAAGCTGTTGACAGTTTCAATCTCATCTCCATCCGTCATGACACTACCTATTGGTCCAGTGGTAAGAATCATTGTTTTCTTGATATTGAGAGAAAATCCATATAGAAATCTGCTTTCCTTGATCTTCTGAAACAAGTGCTTCAAATCCTCCTCATTTAACAGGAAGCAAGGTTGTGTCATCTACATAGCACAGGTTATTGATGAGTCTTCCTCCAATCATGATACCACATTCCTCTTCATTGATTTCTGCTTCTCAGATAATTTGTTCAGCATAATAAATGTTAAGCATAAGAAAAAAATGTTAAGAAGCATGACATTTTGTAAAATGTATCATATAGAATTCAAATTAAACTCACACATAAAGTTATTGAATGTATCTATCAAGAAACTGCAGGATTAATGATAAATCTGCACAAAGCGAATTTGAGAATGGGAAAAGAAAAGCAAGGTAACTTAAAGGAGATGCACATTTTGGTTTAATCTTATGTGGTCCACAATTAGCACCCTTCAAACCAGCATTCGGGAAATCAGGAGATTTATCACATTGGGTGAGTCTGTTGTCAGTGATCTCTCCAAATTGCGGAAGGGCAAGGATGTCAGTTTGAAGATTACGATGTGCCTGTTTTGGGTCATAGTCTTTTAAATAATTTGCTATGCATCTAAAATCTAGACAATAAATAAGGATAACAGAAGAAGAATTGGTGTCTTTGAACTGTGGTGTTGGAGGAGCACTGCATATTACCTGGACTGCCAAAAGAACAGATATATTTTGGAGAAAGTATAGCCAATATGCTCTTTAAAGGCAAGATTGGCAAAACTTCATCTCACACACCTTGGACATGTTTCTGGGAGAGGCTATTCCTTGGAAAGGGACAGCACACTTTGAAAGGTGAAGGGTCAATGGAAGAAGGGAAGACCCTCAATGAAATTTACAGAATAATTTATTTCAACAATGGGCTCAGGTGCATCAGAGATGATGAGAATAGGAGAGGTTTGAGATTTGTTGTTGATAGGGTCACATGAGTCACATCCGACAGCAACAAATCTCTGGTTAAAGGATTTCCTATAACTGCTGGAGAAAGATGGGCAATCTCTTTGCATGCAATCTATTGTCTCTGAAAATATACTGAAGGTTAGCTGTGAGTCACTTACAACTCAATGGCACATAACAATTCACAATATATATTAAAGTAAAAGAATTCTTTAAGACTCCATGACTCGAAACTATTTATGTAGCTGAATATAGAAATTCCGTATGAGCCAGCAATTACATTGCTTGGAATATACCCTAAGAAAATGAGAACTGAGGCTCAAACTGAAACTTGTACATCAATGTTCATAGCAGTATTATTCACCATTGCAAGAATAAGGAAACAGCCCAGATGTCCAACCACAAACAAATGGATTGAGAAGTTGTGATACGTTCATACAATGGAATACTACACAACGCACAGGAGTAATGATTTTGTAAATTTTCACCTAACTTGGGAGGGACTAGAGAGTATTATACTGAATGAACTATCTCAGTCTCACACAAATACTGTATAAAACCATATTGCAGGATGAGTATAAGGATACAAATGGGGGGAGAGTGGAAGCAGAGGTTTGAGGATGGGCACAGGATGGGGAGGTGTTAATCATAGGGTTGCACAATTTGATGGGAGAATGGGGTGAAGTAAATGGGAAGGATCTTTTGTGACAAACAATATATTCAAATTTTATAAATAAATCAATATAAAATTTTTAAAAAATTTCTTTGCACCATTGAGTTAGTTTCAATCCAATAGGTCATAGTAGAATTGCACCATAGTATTTCCAAGGTTTGAATCTTTACTAAGCAGATTGTTAACATCCTTCTTCTGTGGAGAGCAGGTGATTTCCTCCTGGAGGCCTTTCAGTTGTTAGTTGTTGTTAGGTGCCATTGAGTCAAGTACACAACTCATAGCAACCCCATGAGTCAAAGATCTAAACCCTGTTCTATTCTGCGCCATCCTCACACTTCATGACACACAAGAGCCCACTGTAGCTGTCACTTTATCAATCTTTATCAATCCATCTGATTGAGGGTCTTCCTCTCCTTTGGTGACCCTCCACCCTTCCCAGTATCATGTTCTTCTCCAAAGAATAGCACCTCCTAACAACATGTCCAAATTGTGTGGGGCGAAGCCTCATCATTCTTGTTTCCAAAGGGCGCTCTGGTTCCACCCTCTGCAAGACATATCTGTTTTTTATCTTAGCTGTCCATGGTATTTTTAGTGCTCTTCTCCAATACCACAGCTCAAAGGCATCAATTCTTTTTCTATTATCTTTATCCATTGTCCAGCTCTTGGATGTATTAACTAGTAATCAGAAAGACCATGGTCTGAATTAGACACACTTTGTTCTTCAAACTGACATCACTACTACTCAATAATCTGGAAAGGTCCCTAACTACAGATTTCACTAGTGAAATGTGTCTCCTTATTTCCTGACTGCTAATACCAAAAGTGTTAATTGTGGATCCAAGCAAGATCAAGCTACTGACAGTTTCAATTTCCTCTCCATTCATCATGACACTACCTATTGATCTTAGTAGTAAGAATCTTTGTTTTCCTGATATTGAGATGCCATCAATACTGAAGGCTACAATCCTTGATCTTCTGCTGCAACAAATGTTCAAATCCTCGTCAATTTTAGCAAGAAAAGTTGTGTCATCTGCATAATGCAGGTTATTGATGAGTCTCCCTCCTATCCTGAAGCCACACTCCTCCTCATAAAGTCCAGCTTCTCAGATAATTTGCTCAGCATATAGATTGAATAGGTATGGAGAGAGAAGGCAAACCTAGCACAATCCCTCTCAATTCCAAACCATACAGTTCTCTTCTGGTCCATTTGCACAACAGCCTCCTGGTTCAGGTATAGGTTCTTCATGAGCACAATCAGTGTTCTAGGATTCCCATTTGCCTTAATGTCAGCCACAATTTGTCATGATCCACACAGTCAAACCTTTCTGTTAGCTGGTGAAAAATTTAAGTCCTGTGCCACCAGAGTCATCTGGCATTGAATATATCTGTCCTCAATAAGGAGCAATATCTAAGCAATATTTGAATGTTCAAGAGGGCAAGGCAGAGACAAGTTAGGGGGTAGAAGGTTGGGAAGGAGGGGGAAAAAACACATGAGGATTACAAAAGTTAATGGGCAGAGGTGTGGTGAAGCAATAGGGTAGATTCCTTGTATGAAATATAATGTGCATAAAGGATAGTATGGAGAAATATTTTAGTAAAAATTATGTAAAACACTTTTAAGTAAAAATAATTGTAATGCATATCTTGATTCTTAAACTTCAATATTCTTTATAAAATTGAAATATCTTTTACTGAAAAATATAATTCAGTATATCATAACACATTAATAAGAAATGGACACATTTTTACAAAATGAAATAACAGCTACAAATAATGCTTTTGCTTCATTGTAGTCACTTCCCATATACCAAAGCAACGTATGACTAGAGGCAGCATTTAATCCAACTCTCTGGAGGATACTTTTGTTATTTGCAGTGAAGGAAGGGAAAATGAATCCCATTTGTCAGTGGCAGAGATGAAACTTTCTGTAACATTTTTGAATTACCATTTCTGGATTCTTTCCACCATTTATTTTCTAAAGCACCACATCTTGTTCATGGAGACTTTAAGGGAGATTTCTCTAGCTATGGGTAACAGATGGTAGCTTGCAGGGCAGTTGATACAGAAAATAATGGGGTCTTAATATTTTGTATGTGTTAATCCACAGAATTTGTAAGTATCAGGAAGGCTTTGCAATTTACGAATTTGTTAACAGAAATTAGGAGTCCAAGTAGCCAATAGCTTTTTTTAATTTCTAACAATTTATTTCTTACAATTACACAAATGAAGACATTTTCAGTGTCATAAAATATTGCAAAGAGAATTTATATTTAAGTATCAGTCCATCTATGATAAACTATGTCTTATCACAGGTACCAATTTATTGTTTCCTTATTCCTTTAAAACAGAACTAGAATAGCACCACATAATGAATTTCAATAAAGATTTAATAAACAAGCCAATGACATCACAAAATCTATTGCTAGTAAAAAAAATAATGTAATAATGTCAAATGACCTGGCCACAAATATAGAGATGGTCTCGAATATTGATATAGTTGTTTTCTGGCTGAAAAATATGAGTTGCTTATGCTTTACAAATCACTACATTAGTCTGCCTATTGATAAGGGAAATAAAGCATTTTATCTCATATCATCTCAAATCATAATTATGTGAGCATCTGCACATAGTTAATTTTGTTTGTATTCATTTAGAAATACCTGCTGGGTAGGGATTATCATTATAATCAGGATATGCCTCATTTGCCAAAAGGCCAGAAAATATCAACCGTCCTCTTAAATTCTCTCAGCAACTGAGGTACATTTAGAAACAATGAAAATAAGGCATCTCCATCACTCGAAGAAACATATTAGCTAATTTTAAGACGCTTGGTTTATACAAATATATACAGGTAATTTAGATACAAAATAGATTTTTTTCGGAAGTTAATCTGATATTTGAGAGATCTTGTCTACATAATTCTACCGGGAATGGAAGTCGAAATTAAAATATTAGTTACCAAATTTGCATTTCATGTATTAATTTGCAGAGAAGGCAAATGTCTCGATTTAGAGTCCCAATTTCCGGAATCCGAGACTTCTTTGTTATTGTTGTTGCTGTTTTTCATAGAGTCGGAACTGACCCATAGCCGACCCCTCCAGCGGGTTTTCAGAGGCAGTTAATCGCACAGGAGGAGACTTCACATCATTCTTCCACAGAGCAGCTGTGGCCTCAAACGGTGTGCTTTCTGGATTGCCACACAGCTTCTCGTCACTAGGCTACCAGAACTCAAGGCTTCGTTAGAAAATTTTTCTTATGAAAAGCATCTGAGTCTAGCCTTTATCAAAAAGTGGGTTAAAATATGTTGTTTCAAGGTCACGCCTCAATCATCTATGGTATTTTTGCTTTTCAACGTAAGATCATTTACATCTAGAAAGCTGTATAATATCTTTACTTGAATGAAAATGTTTAATAATATGAAATTCTGTTTTAAAGGGAGTCACAATAGAAAAACAAATGAGTTCTTGTAAACCATGTAACAATTTTAGAGGACATTAATGTCACTATGAACCCATTGCTGTCACATTTTAATTCTTCTGTATTTATGCTTTGTTTGGGCAATTATTGAGTAATAGGGAGGCTTTAAGATTATAAACTCCTCATTATACCACTCAGAATGTCTTCTCAAAATTCTTAGTCCTTCATAATAAGGTCTTGGATGTGGTATTTCAAAGCTGACTGGTCTCCTTTGAAAGAGATATCAGATGTTAGGAATTTGTACAATGAAATGTGCGAGGAGCTAGAGTCGGAAAATCAAAAGGGCCGAACTCATTCAGCATTTCTTAAGCTCAAGGAACTGAAGAACAAATTCAAACCTAGAGTTGCTATGATCAAGGATAATTTAGGCAGAATATTAAATGATCCAGGAGGTATCAAAAGAAGATGGAAGGAATATACTGAGTCACTGTATCGAAAGGAATTGGCAGATACAGAAGAATTTAATGAAATAACATTTGAGTCAGAGCCTATGGTGATGAAGGAAGAAGTGCAAGCTGCTTTGAAGGAAAGAGCAAAAAATAAGGCCCCCAGAATAGATGGTATACCAATTGACATATTTCAGTTAACAGATGCTGCCCTGGGCGTGCTCACCAAGTTGTGACAAGAAATCTGGAGAACAACCACTTGGCCAACTGACTGGAAGAGATCTATATTTGTTCCCAAACCAAAGAAAGGTGACCCAACTGAGTGTGGAAACTACAGAAAAATATCATTGATTTCACATGCAAGCAAGATTCTACTGAAGATTATCCAAAACCAACTGGAACAGCACATCAGCAGAGACAGCCAGAAGTCCAGGCTGGGTTTAGAAGGGGTCGTGGTACTAGGGATATTGTTGCTGATGTTAGATGGATCTTAGCTGAAAGCAGGGAATATCAGAGGAATGTCTATCTGTGTTTCATTCATTATGCAAAGACATTTGACTGTGTGGATCATAACAAACTGTGGTTGACTCTGAGAAGAATGGGAATCCCAGAACATTTAATTGTGCTAATGCGAAACCTATACTTGGACCAAGAGGCAGTAGTCAGAACAGAGCAGGGTAACAATGCATGGTTCAAAATTGGGAAGGGTGTAAGCCAGGGATGTGTCCTATCTCCATACCTTTTCAACATGTATGCAGAGCAGATTACCCAAGAGGCTGGGCTCTATGAGGAGAAGTGTGGCATCAGGATTGGTGGAAGATCTATTAACAATCTGCGTTACGCAGATGACACAACCCTGCTTGCTGAAACTGAGGAGGACCTCATGCACTTGCTGCCAAGGGTCAAGGACTACAGCCTTCAGTATGGACAGAGGCTCAATGTCAAGAAGACAAAGATTCTCACCACTGGACCAATTGGCAGTGTCAGGATGGATGGCAAAGAGATTGAGATTGTTCACAGCTTCAGTTTGCTCGGCTCCACAGTCAACACTCTTGGCACCAGCAGTCAGGAAATCAAAAAGCGTATCGCGATGGAAAAGTCTGCTGTTAGGGACCTCTCTAAAGTACTCAGGAGCAACGGTGTCTCTCTGGAGACTAAGGTGCGCCTGATACAGGCCATGGTCTTTGCAATCGCTTGTTATGCATCAGAGAGTTGGACAATGACTAGGAAGGACAGAAGGAGAGTGGATGCTTTTGAGCTGTGGTGCTAGAGAAGAGTACTGAATGTACCATGGACTGCCAGGAAAACAAACAGATTCTTCTTGGAGAGGGTTAAACCAAGCTACTCCTTGGAGGCAAGGATTCTGAGGCTTCATCTGACATGTTGTTTGGGAGGGACAGGTCTTTGGAGAGGGACATCATGCTTGGGAGGGTGGAGGGACAGCGCAAGATGGGAAGACCCTCTATGAGATGGATTGATTCGGTGACTGGGATAATTGGGATGGGTGTGTCAGAGGCAGTGCGGTTGGCACAGGATAGAGCAGGGTTTAGAGCTGTTGTGCACAGGGTCGCTACGAGTCGCAAACGACTTGACGGCACATAACAACAACAAAAACAGGCAGCACAAATCTCAAAAAAAAGTTTAAGTGTAAAAAGTAGATTAAAAAAATAAATAACATAATTTCCTACAAACAAAAGCATAGTTCAAAAACTTGGAGGCAAAAAAAATTTCTAATAATATAGTTATTTAATAATTCTACAAGTCTCATTTTCATCCTCATTTAACATACTAAAGACATCACTAACAGTGTTGAGGGATTAAAGTCTCTAGTTTCATCTTTGGAAAGGCTGGGAGATAACAACTACTGATCTCCCAGTTTTCAGGCAAAGATTAAAACAGTGTACCACTCAGGCTTGTGGCCAGTGCAACATACAACCAAGAATCTCAAGATAATCATTGATGTTGTTGTTAAATGCAGAAGAGTCACTTATAACTCATCACAACCCTTTGAACAATGGCTCTGAACCATGCCCTATCCAGAGCCAACTTCACCATCTCTGTTACATCCGTCCTCTTTACCACAGTGATTGAGTCAATCTACCTTAATTCAGGGTCTTCCCTTCCTGTGATGAGCCTCTATCCTTCAACGTATGATATCCTTCTCCAAGGACTGGTCCCTCTTAGGAACATCGCCAAACTGTTTGAAAGGGAACTTTTAAAATCCTTGCCTTCAAAGAGCAAACTCTTTCATTCGTATCAAAGCAGACCTGTTTGTTTTCTTAGCACTCCATGGTATGTTCAACACTCTTCTCCAGTACTACAACCCAAAGGCATCTATTCTTCTGCCATCCTTAGTCATTGTTGAGCTCTTAGATGTGTAGCAAGCAATTGAGAAGACCATGGGGTGGCAAGGTGTGCCTTAGTCACTAGATTGGTATGAATGATTTTTAGTGTCTGGAAACATTTGACAGCAGATTTTCCCAGTGCAACTAATTGTTGTTGTTGTTGTGTCTGTTTGATTTTTTATTTTCTGATGGCTGGTGCCAAGAATGTTGATTGTGGATTTGAGCACGATGAAATTGTTGACAACCTCACTATTTTTTTCTCCACCTATGATGATATTGATTATTTTCCTGGTGCTGAGGATCTCTGTTTTTTTGATGTTGAGATGCAGTCCGTATTGAAGGCCACAGTTCTTCAAGTACTACCACAGATAATACAAGTGATATTAATAAAAATTATACTTGGTGAGGTAAATGGCAAATTTGTAGTGATTTTTCCCTTCTCCAATACGTTTAACTTGAAGCTAAGAATGTGCTTAAAAATCTAAGTATCTTTTTTCACACCAGCTCCTTTCCTATTTCTTTACACATCTCTCTCTCCACCCATCAAATTGTGCGGCCCTATAGTGTATATGAATTTTGTAAGTAAACCAGTATAAAATGACAGTTTTATTTTAAATTAAAAAAATTTTAAAAAGGAAAATCTAAGCATAAAAATAAACAGAAGGTTGCATCATGTATGCTGCTGTTGTTCTGTGCCATCGAGTCACTTGCAACTCATAGCGACCCTATCTACAACAGTACTAAACCCTGCTCTATCCCTTGCAAATCTTACTGTCTCTGACACACCTATCCTTATTACCCCAGTGACAGAATCAATCCATCTAATTAAAGGACTTCCTCTCCTGTGTTGTTTCTCTACCTTACCAAGCCTGATGTTCCTCTCCAAGGACTCATCCTGCCTTGCAACATGTCCACAGTATGTCAGACAGAGCTACAGAATCCTTGCCTCCAAGAAGCAGCCTGGCTTCAGCCTTTCCAGGATAAACTTGTTTGTTCTCCCAACAGTCCATGGTATATTAAATACTCTTCTCCAGCATTAACGTTCAAAGGCATCACCTCTCCCTCTCTCCTCCCTAGTCATTGTCAAGCTATCTGATGCATAACAAGTAATTGCAAAGACCATGGCCAAAGATCAGGCATACCTTATTGCTCCTCAGTACCTTGGAGAGGTCTCTGACAGCAGACTTTCTCAGTCCTATTTGTGTTCTTGTTTCCTGGCTGATGGTAAGAAGAGTGTTGATTGTAGAGCCAAGCAAACTGAAGCTGTCAACAATCTCAATCTCTTCATAATCCATCATGATGCTGCCAATTGGCCCAGGGCTAAGAATCTTTGTTTTCTTGACATTGACCTGCAGTCTCTGACCTTCCACAGCAAGTGCTTCAGGTACTTCTCAATTTCAGCATGCAGGGTTGTATCATCTTCATAATGCACATTATTGATGAGTCTACCTCTATTCATCTTCATATATTTCAGTTCACAGAGGCTGCCCTGGATGTGCTAACCAAGTTGTGCAAATAAATCTGGAGAACAACCACTTGGCCAATTGATGGGAAGAGATCTATATTTGTTCCCATCCCAAAGAAGGGTGACCCAACAGAGTGTGAAAACTGTAGAACAATATTGTTGATTTCACATGCATCCAAGATTCTACTGAAGATTATCCAAAATGACAGGAACAGCACATCAATAGAGAACTGCCAGAAATCCAGGTTGAGCTTAGAAGGGGTTGTGGTACTAGGGATATTGTAGCTAATGTTAGATGGATCTTACCTGAAAGCAGGGAATACCAGAGGAATGTATGTCTGTATTTCACTGATTATGCAAAGGGGTTTGACTGTGTGTATCATAACAAACTGTGGCTGACTCTGAGAAGAATGGGAATCCCAGAACACTTGATCATGCAACCTATACTTGGACCAAGAGGCAGTAGTCAGAACAGAGCATGGAAACACTGCATGGTTCAAAATTGGGAAGGGCGTACGCCAGGGATGTGTCCTGTCTCCATACCTTTTCAACCTGTATGCAGAGCAGATTATCCGAGAGGCTGGGCTCTATGAGGAGAATTGTGGCATCAGGGTTGCTGGAAGATTCATCAACAATCTGCGTTATGCGGATGACAAAACCCTGCTTGCTGAAACTGAGGAGGACCTGAAGCACTTGCTGCAGAGGGTCAAGGACTGCAGCCTCCAATATGGATTGAGGCTCAGTGTAAAGAAGACAAAGATTCTCACCAATGGACCAATTGGTAGCATCAGGTTGGATGGTGAAGATATTGAGATTGTTCACAGCTTCAGTTTGCTTGGCCCCACAGTCAACACTCTTGGCACCAGTAGTCAGGAAATGAAAAGGCATATTGAGATGAGAAAGTCTGCTGTTAGGGACCTCTCCAAAATACTGAAGAGCAATGGTGTCTCTCTAGAGACTAAAGTGTGTCTGATACAGGCCATAGTCTTTGCTATCACTTGTTATGCATCAGAGAGTTGGACAGTGACTAAGGAGGATAGAAGGAGAATTGATGCCTTTGAGCTGTGGAGCTGAAGAAGAGTATTGAATGTACCATGGACTGCTAGGAAAACAAACAGATACATCCTATAGAGGGTTAAACCAGGCTACTCCTTGGAGGCAAGGATTCTGGGGCTTCGTCTGACATAATTTGGACATGTTGTTAGGAGAGACAGGTCCTTGGAGAGAGACATCATGCTTTGTAGGGTGGAGGGATGGCACAAGATGGGAAGAACCTCTATGAGGTGGATTGGTTCTGTGACTGGGCCAATTGGGATAAGTGTGTTGTAGACAATGAGATTGGCACAGGACAGAGCAGAGTTTAGGGCTGTTGTACATACAGTCGCTATGAGTCGCAAGTGACTCAACGGCACATAACAACAACAACAACCACTATTCCTGATGTCACACTTTTCCACATAGAGCCCAGCCTCACAGATAATCAGTTATGGAAATAGGTTGAAAAGATATGGAGATAGGACACATCCTTGACACACACACTCCCCAATTTTGAACCATTTAATGTTTCCTGGCTCTGTTCTGACAACTGGCTCCTGGTCCAAATGTAGGTTTCACATAAGCACAATCAAGTGTTCTAGGATTCCCATTCTTCCTGTAGTCAGCCACAGTTTATTGTGATCCACACAATCAAATGCTTTTGTATAGTCAATGAAACACAGATAGACATTTCTCTGGTACTCTCTGCTTTCATCCAAGATCCATCTGACATCAGCTATAATATCCATAGTTCCATGACCTCTTCTAAATCCAGCCTGAACTTCAAGTAGTTCTCTGCTGATGTGCTATTCCAGTCATTCTTGGATAATTTTCAGCAAAATCTTGCTTGCATGTGATAACAATGATATTGTTCGATAATTTTCACACTCTACCTAATTAGCTTTCTTTGGAATGGGAACAAATATAGATCTTTTCCAGTCAGTAGACCAGGTGGTTGCCCTCCAGATTTCTTGGCAGAACTTGGTGAGCACATCCAGAGCAACATCTGTTTGTTGAAATATGTCAGTCGGTATGCCGTCAATTCCTGGTGACTTGTTTTTTTGTGAATTCTTTCAGAGCAGCTTGAACTGCTTCCTGCACCACCACAGACTCTTGCTCATACGTTGCTTCATTAAATTCTTCTGTGTACACAAATTCTCTTTTGGTACAATGACTCTGTATACTCTTTCCATCTTCTTTTAATGCTTCCTGAAACACTTTCTTTTGCCCAAAGCATCAGTAAGTATTGCAACTCGAGGTTTGAATTTGTTCTTCAGTTCCTTCAGCTTAAGAAATGCTGAGCGGATTTGGTCCTATTAATTTTCTGACTGCAGCTCCTAGCACATTACCTTGTAATACTTTACTTTGTCTTCCCACACTGCCCTCTGAAATCTACGGCTCAATTCCTTAATATCTTGATTTATTCCCTTTGATTTGCCTTCTTAGTTCTCCAGTGCAGTATTTAGAGTTTCTTCTGACATCCTCCTTCATCTTTTCTTCCTCCTCTGTCTTCGCAATGACTTTTTGTATTGTTCCTGAATAATATTCTCGATATCCTCCCCCAGCTCACCTGGTCTTCGCTCATTAATGTCCAAGGCTTCAAACCTGTTCCCAAGATGGTTTTGAAATTCAAGTGGTCTAGACTTAAGGTTTAAATTTGGTTCCTGTGGACTTGATTTCATTTTCCTCATCTTCAGCTCAAACTTGCATATGAGTACTTGGTGGTCTGTTCCACAATCAGTATCTGGCCTAGTTTTCACTGCTGATATTGAGCTTCTCTGCAATTCTTTCCACAGACGTAATCATTCTGATTCCTATGCATGCTATCAGGTTAAATCCATGTGTATAGCCTGAGTTTGTGTTTCTTATAAAATGCATTTGCAATGAATAAGTCATTGATTGTGCCAAATTCTATCATTCTCTCTCTGGCTTCATTTCTGTCACCAAGCGCATGTTTTCCAACTGCTGATCCTTCTTCTCTATTTCTAACTTTTGCATTCCAGTCACCCATTATTATTAATGCATCTTTATTGCACGTTCGATCAATCTTTGACTGTAAAAGTTGGTAGAAATATTCTATTCTCTTTGCCTCTAGTTGTTGGTGCATATACTTGAATAATGGTGGTATTCGCTGGACTTCCTTGTATGTGTATGAATAGTATCCTGTCACTCAAACATTGTATTTCAAGATGGATCTCTAAATGGCTTTTTAAACTATGAAAACAACCCTATTTTTCCTCACCTTTTTGTCTCCAGTATAGTAGATCAGATGATCATCTAATTCAAAATGTCTGCCATTCCAACTTAAGAGGCCAATACCTAGTATGTCAACATTTATGCATTCCATTTCATTCTTAACAATATCCAATTTTTCTTCATTCATGATTCTTACATTCAATGTTCCAATCACTAGTGTCTGCTTATAGCTGTTCCTCCTTCTATTTGTTTCCATACTTGAGAGCTCAGCCTGAATTGCCGCCATATCTGCTAGTCTAAGTGTGCTCTGTTGTACATAGGGTTTTCGAAGGCCTGTTATTTTGGAAGTGGATTGCCAATCCTTCTTCCTACAATGTCTTAAATTGCTCAGATTTAGAACATTATCTGACAGAAAAACATTTTACAGAGAAAAGCAGATTAAAACAATTTAAAATACCACTTGATTCTGTGTTGTTCCTACCCTTGCCAGGTGTGTTTTGAGTCCCCCTTTCCCTGCTCCACCAGCATTTATGTCTACTCCAGCCTACTCCATTCAATATCAATCTCCACTCTCCAGCCCTTGATGTGATGTCCTATATATCAAGCTGTCTTGGCTTCTGTGATTCCTAATACCATAAGCTGCTGCTATTTTCTTCCTCTAAGAGCAATATCTCTTGACTTCAGGAGTTTTGAACTTAGGCTCTAGCGTTGTGCCTATGGGTATCTTTTCCTCAATTTAAGCTACAAGAGTTTCCCAGGGGAGGTTGGTGAATCCTACAGATTTGGTATATAATATTGTCTTCTTGGCCCAAGAGCCAAAGGCCCGAGGGTCCCAGGGTTTGAAAGTGGGCTTGACCCACAAGCTTCTAGGAGTTGTTTCTACTCTTACCTGTGTGGTATAGGGTCATCTGAGAGACTTTCTGCCATATATGCTGTGCCCAGCTGCTCCCTTCTGACCACATACTACACTCTTTGTTTCAAGATTTGAAGGTGGGCTTGATCCGTGGGCTTCTGGGAGTTGTAGTTATTCATACTTGTGTGGTATGGGGTCCTCTGAGAACCTTTCTGCCACACATTCTGTGACCCTGGCTCTGAACCATATATAGATTAAAAATTAATCAAAGAGAAAACATTGCTGTTAAGTGGATTCTGCCACTTAGTGATTTAATAGGGCAGAGAACAGCCACATAAGGTTTCCAAGGCCACAAGTCTTTATGAAAGAAGACTTCCAAATATTTATTTTATGGCAAAACTATAGTTTTGAACCACTATATTTTTGATTCACACCAAGCTAAACCATTGCACAACCAGGGTTTTTTGAATCATGCCTATTGTTGTTGTTATGTGTCATCGAGTTGCCTGCAACTAATAACAACCCTATGTACAACAGTTCTAAACCCTGCTCTATTCTGTGCCAATCTTATTGTCTCTGATCTACCCTCATTACGCTAGTCACTTAATCAATCCCTCTCATTGAGGGTCTTCCTCTCTTGTACTATCCCTCCATTCTCCCAAGCAGGACATCTCTCTTCAAGGATGGGTCCTGCCTTGCAACATGTCCAAAGTATGACAGACAAAGCTTCAGAATCCTTATATCTAAGGAGCAGCGTGGTCTCACCCTCTCTAGGACAAAGCTGTTTGTTCTCCAGGAATCATTAAAAGTAGATGGAAAGAGTCATTGTATCAAAAAGAATTTGTAAACACAGAAGAATTTCATGAAACAATGTATAAGCAAGAGCCTATGGTGATGAAGAAGTTCAAGCTGCTTTGAAAGAATTGGCAAAAACCAAGACCCAGGCATTGATGACATACCAATTAACATATTTCAACAAATAGACTCTGCTCTGAATGTGCTCACCAAGTTGTGCCAAGAAATCTGGAGGACAACCACCTGTCCAACTGACTGGAGGAGATCTATGTTTGTTCACATTCCAAAGAAAGGTGACCTGACAGAGTGCGGAAATAGTAGAATCATGCCTAACCATCTAAAAAATAGTGTAGGACCAAACCACCTAAAAAAAGTTAGGAACAATTCATTAATTCTATCACTTTTGATTAAAAATTCATACTTTTATTACTTTATAAATTATTAAAAAAAAGTATCACAACAGATTATGATAAACACTGAAAACAATTGGCATCTCAGAATACTTAATTATATTCATGCAATTGTTCTAATTCAAAATCTATACCTAAACCAAAAATATGTTGTCTGAACAGAGTAAGAGAACATTGTATGATTCAAAATTAATAAAGATTAACATCAGGGTGAGCCCTTTACTTTTACCTATTAAATGAATATTCTGAATAAATTTTGTGGGATCTGGACTTTAGGAAGAAGACTGGCAGAGGATTGGAAGAAGATGCATCAACAACCTGCACTATGCAAATGTCACTAACTTGCTTGCTGAATGATTGTATCTTAACATCAAGAAAACAATAATCCTCACCACTGAATCGTTGGAAAACATGGTAAAGATTAAAGTTACTGTTTTACTTGGATCCATAATCAACACTCTTGGTACTAGTATTTTAAAAATCAAAAGATGTAGTGCATTGGGAAAAATCTGCTGCAGAGGACCTCTCCAGAGTACTAAAGAGCAACAATGTCAGTTTAAAGACTAAGGTGGATCAAATTCAAGCCATCATCTTTTCAATTATTTTCTATTCATCCAAAAGTTGGACAATGACTAAGGTTGACAGAAGAATTCATGCTTTTGAGTTGTGATGCTGCAAAAGAGTTTTAAATACACATGGCCTGCCAAGAGAACAGATAGGCCTGTCCCTGAGAAAGTGACACCAGCGTGCTCTTTGAAGGCAAGGAGAGTACAACTCCATCTCACATAATTTGAGCATGTTGTAAGGAAGAGTTAGTTCTAAGAGAAGCACAGAATCTTTGGAAAGGTGAAGGATCATGGTAAAAAAGGGAAGATCTTCAATGATATGAATTGATAATAGTGTCTATCATAATGAGCTCAAATGTGCTGAAAATGGTGAAGTTGGCACAGGTTAGAAGAAGGTTCAAAGTTGTTGTTCATAGATTCACTATGAGTCATAAATGATTTGATGGCACATAATATAGACGACCACCTCAGGTCTTTCCACAAACTTTCACTAAAATTACAATGAAAATAAATTAGTTCAATCCCCCCCGAAAAATGATTCCTCTATTGAAAGCACTTGTGTTTGTTTTGTTTTTCTCTCTTCTCTCCACCTCAAAACCCTTCAATCCCAAAATCCTGGAGTAGGAATAATATTTCATTATAAATTTCTTCCTCCCTCACTCAGAAAGCAGAAAGGGTATCTCCCTGTTTCCAATAAATCATTTTTTTTTGTCTTTGTTCACTCATGAACACCAAACTGAAAATATTAGCATTTGTCATAAAATTAAGTATTCCATTGCTATATTGAACCAATTTGGTTTGTTGTTGTTCGTTGTTCTCAAGTCTACAACATTCTTAGGGGTCCTATAAAACACAGACTAAAATATTGATTTCATGATCTCTAAGAAGCTCAAAATTTTTGTTACAGTCACTGTGTTAATTCTTCTCCATGTGCGTCTTCCTGTCTTTTTTTGACCCTCTAACTTTGCCAACATGATGTATGTACTACTGCAAGGACTGGCCTCTCCTGAAAACATGCCCAACGTACATGAGATCTATTTTCACTATTCTTGCCATTGAGATTACACTTCCTTCATCACAGAATTGCCTATTTTTTGCCAATCCATGGTACAAAAAATATCATTCATTATACAACTTACTGATGCAGATGAAGCAACTTATGTACAATGGTTTAGATCATCAGTCTTTAATCTAACTTCCTCGCTCTTTAGCACTTTCAAGAGGTTTAGAAAGAGATTTGCGTTTGGCTGAGGAAGCAATAAAAGAGAATTAGATACTAGCCAAAACTTTTAAATTATGAAAACATTTTTTGATACATTAAAACCTTAACTAACAAGCCAAGACCATTTTCTAACATTTGATATTATGATGTCTCATGGAAAGAAATATGTAAAATCATAAAAATTTACACATAACACCCTCTTCTGAGTTATTAAATGCATCTCCGTGATTGTTGTTGTTGTTGTTAAGTGCTGTCAAGTCGCAGACGACTCATAGAGACCCTATGAAGGAGAGTCCTCGACGCTTCCGTGCCTTTCATCCTCTCTCCAGGTTCATAGGGTTTCCGGAGGCAAGCTATTATGAAAGTGGATGCCATTCCTCCTTCTACGCTTGTTTAACCTAGGAACTCCACCCCACTCTCAGTCCGCATTGGGTAACCAACCATTAATGCACTTGACACATCCGTGTCACAGTGTTCAGCCTCACAGCAACCACAACTGACTGCGGGACAGCAACTTGTACACCAGGGCTATATGACCTAGAGGAATGTCTGAACAAAAACAATGAAAAACTGTCCAGAGGGCCACAAACTAAAAGTCACCCACCTTTGTCTTGGTCACATCATTTTCTCTTCACTGGGCCAGCTGATCTCTCTCTCTCTTTCTATCTCTGTTGATGTTATTAAAGATATGATTTATTTACTACAGTTTTTTAAAAAAATTAAGTTATCCACTGTTGAGAGGACTTTGATGTTGTGTTTTGTTTTTTCCTTATCCTTTCATCCTCAAATCTCTTCATGTACATGTCTCTGTTGATAAACAGGTAATTATCAAGGGGAAAATTGAGAAATATATTGAAAACCTTTACAAGAACACTAAACACAGATTAAAAGAGAAGTTTAACATAAAAAACAAATAGTTCCTTCTATTTGTTTCTAGTTAAATATGTAATTCTTTTGATGATGTTACAAATATAAATATTTGGTTTAGTTCTAGCAACTCACCATTTCTTCCATTTCGTTTACTTCTAAGAGTAAGCTTCAGAGTCTCATAGTGTCTAATAAGGTCTACAACATGAATTAAACCTCAACAAAAGTCCTGACAAAAGGATCCATAAGCCATATCGAGAAAATTAAATAAAAGTGTGATGCTTTTGCCATTTTTATTTTGCTGGGACATACCCATTGGAACAGTAGTAAAGAAATGAAATATCTTATTGCACTGGACACATCTGCTG
>NW_006399909.1:5648001-5649578 GCF_000299155.1 Elephantulus edwardii
GCATCCATGGTATATTTAACGCTCTTCTCTAGCACCATAACTCAAATAAAGGGGTTCTTCTTCTGTAATCTTTAGTCATTATCCAGCTCATTGATGCAAAGCAAAAAATCGCAAAGACCATAGACTGAATCAGATGCATTATAATCTCATTGTTGTTGTTGTTCTTAGGTGCCTTTGAGTTGAGTACAACTCCTAGTGACCCTGTGAACAAAAGATTTGGATCCTACTCTATCCTGTGCCATCATCACATTTCCTAACACAGGAGCGCCTAGTGCAGAAATCACCTTGCCAATCTACCTGGTTTGGGGTCTTCCTCTCTTCCACTACCCCTTCCCAACATCATGTCCCTCTCCAAGGAAATCATTAGAAGGTCAAAAAAAGAAAAGATGACTTTGAAGTTTGCTTTTGATAAGTATTAAGTGTACAATATATTGCAAGGCAAACAAACAAATTTGTCATGGAGTTGAAGAAGTGCAGCTAGTTTGTTTCTTAGAATTAAGGAAGGTGAAACCTAGTCTCCTCTGCTTTAGGCCTGTTATCAGAAGGGACCAGTCCCTGGAGAGGACATCCTGTTTAGTGATGTAGGAGGTTCACACACACACACACACACACACACACACACCCCCTTCAACTAGATGGACCAGGTAGGTGCTAAAATACTTACAAACAGAGCAAAGATTGTGGGGAAGCTAGATAATTGTGCAGTACTGTGTTCTGTTTTATGTGAGGTCATACGAATCAGAATTGATTTGGAGATTGCATCTAACAGCAATAACATAAATGTAATAAGTTCCAGCCAAGGACATTTCTAGCAGGTGTGATTAATTATGTTTGGCCTAATGGTATCACCCACTGAATACCTGGCTTCATGTATTTCAATAACTTCTCTGATAGTCAACTACCTGGGCAACACTGGTAGTCTTTCAAGCTGTCACATTAGGGCATGAATTAGAATTGGCAGCCACGTAAATCAGTCCAAGGGAGCACTAGTGGCATCAAAAGAGTTACAACACCATGAAAATCAAGGTGACATATTAATTCAGTTTAAATAAACTACTTCTGATTTATTGAATTTCCACTGTCTTCTTTGTTATTAAACTGTTTTGAAATTTCTACTATTAAAATGTAAACTATTTCTAAATATAAAGATTATCATAATGAACAGCCACGGCTTATGACAATGAAATAAAAAATGAGACACTAGCATCTTTAAAAGTAAGAGTGATTATAATTATAGGTTGATGGTATTATATCATTCATTGTATGATTTTTTGGATCCAGTAGTTACAGAGGAATTAAAACTAATAAGTAGTTACAGAGGAATTAAAACTAATATTGAGGGGATGAAATAGCATCTTAATCATTTCAGGTCATTTAAAAAACTTGTCAAAGTCATTCTGAAACTTTATCTTTTCTTCCTAATTTTTTTAAAGAAACAGTTATCTACATAATAACTCTAAATAGCACCCTTTTCTAAAGTCTCAAATAAGTTTAGTAATTTTTGTAACATATTAATTCAACATTTAGTCCTGTAAACCAGTTTAGAGTCTACACCTCCTTTCAAATCAACTTCTTTT
>NW_006399909.1:5649851-5652710 GCF_000299155.1 Elephantulus edwardii
TTAGACTGGATGAAATATGTTTACGGCATTGAAGTCTATGGGGGAGAGAATAGTCAAATCAACTTCTTAACCTACTTTAAAGCTTATTTTGTAAAACTACAACATGAATGAAATCAATAGAGTCATCAGATATGATGTGATTTTTATAATTTTACTTACAAGAGAATCAAATATGTTGTTGTTATCTGCTGTAGAGTGAGAACCATCTCGGAGCTGGATGTCCACACAAGACAGCAGATGAGATTTCTTCTCTTTCATGTCCAGAGCAGCTAGTGGACCCAATCTGCTTCCCTCTGGGCTTGCAGCATCATTCCTTACCCCAAGCCATCACAACTGCCTAAGAGTCTTTTTGTTTATTTGCTGTCTTTTAATAAAGACCATTTACTTTCAGGAGACCTTTAATGAATATCTGTCCCTTACTATTTTACTGTTTGCTTGGGTTTTTTTGTTTGTTTGTTTTTTTAAAAATATATAATGTTGTTGTTATATTCTGTTGAGTTGGAACTGACTTATAGCTGTCCATCCAGCAAGTTTTCAGAGGCTGTAATTTCTCCTTTACTCATTTTCCGCTTTTCCAAGCATTATGTTAATTTCCAGAGACTGGCTGCTCTGATAATATGTCCAAAGTGGGTTCAAACTTTAATCATCTCTAAGGAGCATTTCTTTCAAGATAGATTAGTTTATTCTTCTCTAAAACCACAAACATTTTGCAGTAGATAGATTAGTTTATTCTTCTCTAAAACCACAAACATTTTGCAGTAAAGAGACTGTCCGTTGTTACACAGTGGAACAATTGGAGGGTTCTAAAGGCTCTGATACCTACTCAAAGGCCAGCTAAGAGTTGGTCCTTACTCAGTGTCGCATACCATCACCACACACACAGAGGCCAGCATTCACAAAAACACATTTTTACCATTCTTTTTTGCTCTCCAATCAATTAACTGACTTTTTTTTTTAGGTTCTAAAACAGTGTTTCTATTTTTTTGCCTTCTTTTGTGTCCTCTCTTATCTACTGTGTTATAATCAGTTAATGCAATTTATTTACCTTTCTTTCTTTTTTTTTTCTAGAAAAAGGAGGAAGGGACTACAAGTACACTTTGCTTAGAGATTATCCGCAAGTGTTAATTTGTTTTCAAATTCCCTTGACTTGTTATCATCAAAAGAAACTATTACTCTCACAAATGTGGTGTTTAATTAAGTATCTAAAGTATCTTAATTTGCAGAACAAGCTCAAACTCACTGGCATTATGTAGGAATTAACACACAGGTGAACTTCAAGCAGATTTTTCAGAGGCTGTAAATCACATGGAAGGAAATTAATTGCCCATGTTTCTCTGTCGGTGCAGCTAGGAGTTTGGAATTGCCCTCTTTGGATTCGTAGTGTTCCACTCGTCCATTTAAACTCTATTTTAAAATTAGTTACTAAGCATTTTATGTTCATTACGAAAATGAGGGTGGACTTTTGTTTGTTGTTAATTTTGTTTTTCCTGTATATTTTGCTGAATTCTAATGCCATTGTATATCGAGTAAAGGGAAAACAAATTTCAGACTCACTGCTGTCAATTCATAACTGAACCTCTCACGGGTTTTCAGGTTGTAAATCTCATGAGAAGATACTGCCCATCTTTCTCCTGCAGATCAGCTGGCGGATTTGAACCACCAGAGAATCGCCATCACGGCTGCCTTTGTGCTATCAGCAAACTACCTACCAACTATGCGACCAGAATATGAAAGGGTCAGTAGTTGAATTCCTTCTTTGGAAAGTATTGGGCTTTGCTTGAAATCTACATTTTCATTACTATTTTGAAAGTTGTATATTAATACTGTACATGTCAATTTTGTTAGGTGTCACAGAGTTGGTTCCAATCCAGAGCCACTCTGTGCAACAAAGTGAAGCCCACCGCCCTCACAGTCTCTGCTACGCTTCAATTCAAGCTGCAGTCAATCAATCCATCTCATTAAAGGTATTCCTCACCTTTGTTGACCCTCTCCTTTTGCAAGCTTTATGTTTCTTTCCAGAGACTAGCTCCTCTGATAATATGTCCAAAGTAAGTGCAAACTTTAACCATTGTCATTTCTTTTTTTTATTATTAATATCAATGAAAATTTACAGAGACTTTGGATTTCCATTCATTCCTTGCTGCACTTTTCTCCTCTCCCAACCCTCCCTCCTAGTACACCACTCTCTTGGAAAAGAAAAAGAAAAATTCTTTCATCATTTTACAAACCCTCTCCCAGGTCTACTCCACTATGCAGACTTCACTCTGGACTCCTATCATGACGAAAATACCTAATCACATATCCCTTTAAACAGTTTTCTCCCTCATCTGTTTCAATGCAGTATACATTATTGAACCTATCTTTCTCAGTCTCCCCCCAAGCCCAATGTCAGTCCTGTTTTACAACAGTGGCACCATGCAGAATTTGTCCTTTTGACTGAGATACTTCACTCAGCATAATGTCCTCCAGGATCACCCATTTTGAATAATAGTGCATGAGTTCCTTGTTTTTCGATGCAGCATTGTATTCCATTGTGTGAATATGCCACAGCTTCTCAACCTATTCGTCTATTGATGGGCACTTAGATTGTTTCCAACTCCTTGCTTTGTGAACAAAGCCATGATAAACATGGGTGTGCACATATCTGCTTGGATGTCAGTTATGGTCTCTTTGGGGTATATTTCCAGTAGTGGAATTTCTGGGTTGAATGGTATCTCTATTTGCAACTTTTTGAGATAGCGCCATACCACCATCCACAGGGGTTCCACCATTTTACACTCCCATCAACAGTGAATAAGGGTTCCAGTTTCTCCACAGCCTCACCAACATTTGTTGCTTGCTGTTCTGTTAAATTTTGCT